>NC_042619.1:143895668-144195668 GCF_901001135.1 Rhinatrema bivittatum
CTTACAACATAATAACCTAAGATTTGCCACACTGGGTCTGATCAAAGGTCCATCAAGTCCAATATCCTGTTTCCAACAGTGGCCAAGCCATGTCACAAGCCCCTGGCAGGATCCCAAGGGATTGATAGATTCCAAGCTGCTTATCCCAAGAATAAGCAGTGGATTTCTGCAATAGGGGTGTGCATTCGGATTGACCGCATTAGTAAAACGCAACTCATATTTTTTTTTTACTTAAAAAATTGATTCGACATAAACGATCGGATTTCCCACATATCGAACATAGATATGTTCGATATGTGGGAAATCGCGATTGTTGAGCCAAAATAAAAATATAAACCCCCTCACCCTCCTTAACCCCCCCCCCCCCGACTTACCACAACTCCCTGGTGATGGAGCGAGGAGTGAGGACGCCATTTCTGCAATCCTTGGCGAGAAGCATGTGACGTCGGCGGCACGTCGAGTGACGCCGGCGTCACGTGATTCCCGGCTCGTTCGCGCCGGACGGCTCGTTCGGCCCAAAAAGAACTTTTGGCCAGCTTGGGGGGGCCTCCTGACCCCCCCAAGCTGGCCAAAAGTTCTTTTTGGGCCGAACGAGCCGTCCGGCGCGAACAAGCCGGGAATCACGTGGCGCCGCGTCACTCAGACGCGACGTCACGTGATTCCCGGCAAGTTCGCGCCGGACGGCTCGTTCGGCGCGAACAAGCCGGGAATCACGTGACGTCGCGTCTGAGTGACGCGGCACCACGTGATTCCCGGCTCGTTCGCGCCGGACGGCTCGTTCGGCCCAAAAAGAACTTTTGGCCAGCTTATCACGTGACGCCGCGTCACTCGACGTGCCACCGACGTCACATGCTTCTCGCCAAGGATTGCAGAAATGACGTCCTCACTCCTCGCTCGATCACCAGGGAGTTGTGGTAAGTCTGGGGGGGGGATTAAGGAGGGTGAGGGGGTTTAATTTTTTTTTTTGCACATATGTACATATACCCAACTCATTGGATTTTTTTTATATCCATATTGGCCGCAAGTGGGACCCCCTTTCGGACATAAAAAATATGAACATAAAATTTTGCTCTGCACATCCCTATTCTGCAACTCTACCTTAATAATGGTTAATGGACTTTTCCTCCAGGCACTTGTCAAAACATTTTTTAAATGCAGCAACACAAATAGCTTTCACCAAATCCTCTGGCAACTAATTCAAGATTCAAGATTCAAAATTAGTTTTAAATGTATTACCTAGTAATTCATTGTTTGCCCCCTAGTCTTTGTACTTTTTGAAAGAGTAAACAACTGACTAAAGTTCACTCATTCCAGTCCACTCATTATTTTATAGACCTCTATCATATCTTCGCTCAGCTGTCTCTTCTCCAAGCTGAAGAGTCCTAACCTCTTTACTCTTTCTTCATAGGGGAATTGTTCCATCCTCTATCATTTTTGTCACCCTTCTCTGTACCAACAGGACTAAGAATACAACACATCTCAATAAAATCAAAACAGGACTAATTAGATAAGAATACAAACATTTCAGTATAACAGTACGTTGTTAGCAGCATTTTCAAGGAACAAATAAATGTAAACATATCAGTAAAACATTAGGCTTCAGCAGCACCTTTAAGACACTCTTATAAGATGCCAAGCAGTTTATAGCTCCCCTCCCTCTTAAGGCTCTTTCCAAGTATTTTCATTCCTATGCTTTCCCTCTTGCCCTCTTCTCCCTCCCATGGCCATACTACTCTCTCAATATTGCTTTTTTTCCTCACTAACAGGGCAGCAGGACAGCCAGAACAGATCCAGTAGTGTCCAGAAATGCTCCTCAGGGTCCTTATCCTGCTTGCTACTTCCTTTGGATGTATGGAGGAGCTGTATGGTGAAGGTGCTGGTGGCAGAGCACTTTTTCCTCCTCTCAACGCAGCTTCACACTCTTCATGGTAGCAATCAGCTTCACTCTTCTCTGCCTCCTCTCCGCATTAGTTTGGGTTTCTTAAGGCCGTGATCTTTCTTTCTTTGGCATGGGGTCAGGCAGTGGGAATAAAAGGAGTCAGAGAGCAGAGCTCCTCAGAAGTGAGGTCAGCCCGCTCTATTTCTCAGCAATTGCACTTTGGTCATCTCCCTTCTGGCGGACTCCACTGTGATGGACTCACGGACCGCAGGTTGGGAACCACTGATATAAACCATACTCCTTCGGGATGTAGTAGGAGATGACAGCTAACTATGCCACCCAAAAAGAGAAGAAACATCTGCCTACAGATCAATGCCACATTATCCTATCAAATATTTATTTATTTATTTATTTATGTATGTATTTATTTATTTACTTTTCCTTTTATTTATTTCCAACAATTTTTATTCTGCCTATATTGGGAACCCATGTAAGGAGGATTATAGACACATATCCTGGTGATTTTGTGTATAAACTGTGGCAGACAATAATGTAACAAAGCTCATAAAGGACAACAGATATGGGAGTAAATCATGCAAGTATTCTGTATTTACATTTACATAGATATATGGGTATTAGCTGCAATAAAAAATGCACATTTGCCATGCATACATTTCACAGAGCCATAACAACAATGTAAGCCTCAGAGGAAATGATTGCTTCACAACAAGGAACTCATGCATTTTGAATTGGTTGGCACCTGGGCTTGAAATCAGTCCATGCTCCTGTTGGTTAATGCTGTTGTACATTTGTACAAGCAGTGAGACTGACAGCTTGAAGTGATATGTTCAAAGTCAAATAGCTTGTTCAATTCGGGTAATGCAATTTTTTTTTCACTCACTGGCAAGTGAACGAAAAAAAATGTCCATTTGTATGTATGTGCAGCTGGTGGCATGCAACACTGAAAATAATACCAGTGTTTCATACATTCCAAAGTTATTATTTTAAAGGTTTCTATGGTCTCTCAAAGTGCATAAACTCTAAATATAACACTCAGTATTGTATCTCTTTTCATAGAACAGGAAAATATAGATAGAGAGATAGATAAATGGAGGGATAGAAGGATAGATAGACGTGTTAATAGGTTAATTACTGTTTTATTCTGGTGTGATGATTTTTATCTAGTCTGTAATGCCACAAGTGAAAAGGTTGTTTGGGAAGCGCACAGAATTGCGGTATCGGGGTGACTAGGACCCTGCCTCATTCCCCTCTCAGGCTACGAACCTGAAGATAAATCATATTAGTGAATATAATTTCTCATGTGGTACTCCCCATCCCAAGCATTGGGGTAATTCATAGTCAGAGCAAAGGGGTGCCATAGTTAAAGAGAGCCAGATACCTTTATTTGGCTATATATTCAGGGGGACATTTATTCTGCTGAATATCTAGGATAACTTGTCCTGCTACTTTTAGCTGGATAACTTAACTGTTTGAGGCTTTTTTGTACTAGTGTGATGGAAAGTTGCCTGCTGGACCTCCCTGTGCTGAAGATTTCATGTGTAAAGGGTATCTGACCACCAAGGACAAGCAACGATGGTCTTTGTGAGAAGGATACATTATGCTGCTTTGAAAACTTTGCTAGATAAATCCTGTCATGAAGTGTAGTGCCCTGTGATGAGAAGCTGTCTGTGGTATGATAAAAGGATTCAAGTGCTGGGTATGCTTTGGAAAAGTGCTGGCATTTTCGCTACATCCTTCTGAATATTCTGCCCTCCCTGAAACCTATGATGGTGAAAGTGCTCTATACAAAGCTCCCATCCTCCATTGTTCTGCCTTTAGCCTTCTACCTCCTGCTTCCTTCCTCCTGCCTCCCTTTGGGTATATCCTAGGGATGTGCAGAGGGACGCCATACGTTGCATTCGTGATTCGGATTCGTCGGGGAGCAAATGCGTTGCATTCGGCCGTATGGCGCCCCGATGCGTTAATACGGTGATTTATATTCATGTCCCAGCTAAAATTAAAATTAACTACAACCCCCCAAGACTTACCAAAACTCCCTGGTGGTCCAGTGGGGAGTCCAGAAGCCATCCCCTACACTCTCACACCCTCGGTGACGGGTTTCATCATGGCGCCGATAGCCTGTGTCACAGGGGCTACCGGTGCCATTGGTCAGCCCCTGTCACATGGTCACGGCACCATCTTGTGCTCCTACCATGTGACAGGGGCTGACCAATGGCACCGGTAGCCCCTGTGACATAGTATGGGCAAAGGCTATTGGCGCCATTTTGAGTCCTGGCATCGGACTGCTGGAGTGCAGGAGGTCGTTGAACCCCCAGGGACTTTTGGCCAGCTTGGGAGGGCCTCCTGACCCCCACAAGACTTGCCAAAAGTCCAGCGGGGGTCCGGGAGCGACCTCTTGCACGCCGGCCGTCCGATGCCAGGACTCAAAATGGTGCCGATCGCCTTTGCCCTCACTATGTCACAGGTACCGACGGTCGCCCCTGTGACATAGTGAGGGCAAAGGCAAAGTTTCGGCTCCTTTGCCCAAACTTTAACATCACACTCACTTCTCCTAACCATCCACCATGCACTCAGTTACATTCTGATAGGTTTGTTTTGTACTGTCAGGAGATGTAAGCCTGACTTTGGAAAGGGATTGCAGAATAGGCCCTCAAATATGCAGCTGCATAGATAAAACATTGCTTCTAGGATGGTGGAGTCCCAGTTCTGTAGACCCTGACTCATGTCCCACAGGCTACATTGTAACTGTTGCTTTATATTTCCTGATTATCTATTGCTTAGAAGCTGAGATGCATTCTAGGCCAATAGCATGTGCTGGCAAGGACCATAGTAAGAAAAGGAATACTGAAGAGCAATAACAGGTGAACTATGCCATATTTACAAGGGAGTGAAGTCTACCCATCCTTGAATTACTTTTTTTTTGGCTTCAACCACTTTTTCCACCATCACCACATCTCTCCAACTCTACCATGCAGCTCTTGGAGATATTTATCCTAATTTACAGTCTATATGCTATCCACTAGGTCATTCTGGAAATATACATTCAAAGTGAATTCCTTTTGTATAAGAACAGAAGAACTTGCCATACTGGGTCAGACCAAGGGTCCATCATGCCCAGCGTCCTGTTTCCAAAAGTGGCCAATCCAGGCCATAAGAACCTGGCAAGTACCCAAACACTAAGTCTATTCCATGTTACTGTTGCTAGTAATAGCAGTGGCTATTTTCTAAGTCAACTTAATTAATAGCAGGTAATGGACTTCTCCTCTAAGAACTTATCCAATCCTTTTTTAAACACAGCTATACTAACTGCACTAACCACATCCTCTGGCAACAAATTCCAGAGTTTAATTGTGCATTGAGTGAAAAAGAACTTTCTCTGATTAGTTTAAATGTGCCACATGCTAACTTCATGGAGTGCCGCCTAGTCTTTCTATTATCTGAAATAGTAAATAACCACATATACCCATTCTAGACCTCTCATGATTTTAAACACCTCAATCATATCCCCCCTCAGCCATCTCTTCTCAAAGCTGAAAAGTCCTAATCTCTTCAGTCTTTTCTCATAGGGGAGCTGTTCCATCTCCTTTATCATTTTGGTCGCCCTTCTCTGTATCTTCTCCATTGCAACTATATCTTTTTTGAGATGCGGCGACAAGAATTGTACACAGTATTCAAGGTGCGGTCTCACCGTGGAGCAATACAGAGGCATTATGACATTTTCTGTTTTATTCACCATTCCATTTCAAATAATTCACAACATTCTGTTTGCTTTTTTGACTGCCACAGCACACTGAACTGACAATTTCAATGTGTTATCCACTATGACACCTAGATCTCTTTCTTGGGTGGTAGCACCTAATATTTATTTATTTATTTATCACGTTTTATATACTATCATTTGGTTTCTCCATCATAATGGTTTACAAAAAATACAATGTTTACAAGGTTAAGGAGGTTAACAAGGTTTTTAAAAAGGTTCAAATGATTGTTAACATAGAGACATCATATACAAGTTACTTGTTGTTCAGTTTTTTACATTTCAATTCTTTGTTATAATATATACTTGTGTTGAGTTTCGGTTTTCTTAAGGTTAGGCCAGAGTCGGTTGGCTTTGTTTTGTTCATTGGGTGAGTTGGTATGCTTTGGTGAACATCCATGTTTTTAGATCTTTTTTGAAAGTTTTTAGGTTTTCTTGAGTTCTGAGTTTGGTTGGGAGGGAGTTCCAGAGTTTCAGGCTTCCTAGAGAGATTGTTCTCTTTTGGGTTGAGATGAGTTGTTTGGAAATAGTAGGTGGTGTCTTTAGAAGTTCTTTATTTGCTGATCTGAGGTTTCTGTTTGGGGTATGTAGTTTTATGGAGGAACTTAGCCAGTTTTCTTGTTTTTCATATATGATTTTATGAAGTATGGATAGTATTTTGTATTCAATCCTGAATTTTATTGGTAGTCAGTGTAGTGAGATAAGTGTTGGAGTGATGTGGTCATGTTTTTTAGATCCAGTGAGGATTCTTGCGGCTGCATTTTGTAGGATTTGGAGTGGACGAATTGTGTTTGGAGGTAAGTTGAAAAGGAGTGAGTTACAGTAGTCCAGGTTAGAGAAAATGAGTAATTGAAGGACTGATCTGAAGTCATTGGTGGAAAGAAAAGGTTTAAATTGACGGAATGTTAGTAGTTTATGATATCCGTCTTTGATTTTTGTTGAGATGTGTTTTTTGAAAGAAAGATCTTTGTCAATTATTACTTCAAGATTGCGGGCATGATTGACCGGAGATATAATCATATTTTGGTTCATTAGGTTGAGTGGTGGAAGTTGAGGGGGGTTGTTCTTTCTGTCTAATATGATTATTTCAGTCTTGTTGAAATTAAGGATGAGTTTTAAGTTGGTTAGTATTTCCTTTATTCTGCTTAGGTAAGTGGATGTTAATTTGTATTTTTCTTCTAGTGATTTTTGTATTGGGATTAATATTTGAATGTCATCAGCATAGATGAAGTGGGTCAGATTAAGATTTGATAGGAATTGGCATATTGGAAGCAGAGAGATGTTGAAGAGCATTGCTGATAGAGCAGATCCTTAGGGAACTCCAGTGTTTAGATTCATTTTCTTTGAGAGGGTATCATTGAGCAGCACTTGGTAGGTTCTTTGTGATAGGTATGAAGAGAACCATTGTAGGGTTGTTTCCTTTGCCCCAATTTCAGATAGATGGTCAAACATGATAGAGTGGTTTACTGTATCAAAGGCTGCTGATAGGTCAAGTAGGACTAGAATGTAGCTGTGGCCGTTTTCGAAACCTTTGAATACGAAGTTGTTCATTGCTAGTAGTAGAGTCTCTGTGTTCAGTTGCTTTCTGAAGCCAAATTGCATGGATAGCAGGATGTTATTTTCTTCCAGGTGGTCACTGAGCTGTGTGTGGATGACTTTCTCAATGATTTTGGCAATGAATGGTATGTTTGATATGGCTCGGTAGTTCAGTGGGTTTTCTGGATCAAGATTATTCTTTTTCATAATGGGTTTGATGATTGTAGACTTTAGGCATTCTGGGTAGTTTCCTTCCATGAGGGAAAGGTTTACGATTTCAGTTATCATCTTAGTTATTGATGGTTCAAGATTTTTTTATCATTGTAATGGGTGTGGCGTCAATAGGGTGTTTAGATGGTTCATTTTTTTAATGATCATTTGGATCTCCAGAGAAGATGTTATCTCAAAGTTGGGCCAGCTTTTTGTTTGAATGTTCTGTATTTTCTGGTCTTGTGGGTTATTTTTGAGATTGTTCTTTATGAGGATTTTGATTTTTTTCATTAAAGAAATCTGTGAAGTCATTACTAGTGATCTTTGGTGTTGATTGTGACTGATCATCATAAGATGATTTGGTTAGGCTTTTTACTATGTTGAAGAGCATCTTAGAGTTATGTTGGTATTTGTTTATTTTGTTAGTGTAAAAGTCTTTTTTTGTTTTATGGATGAGTTTTTTGTATTCTGCTAGTTATGTTCTATATGCGTTAAGTAGTGTGGTTGTTTTATTGTTTCTCCATGATTTCTCTTTTTTTCTGAGTTTCCGTTTGGCTGCTCTGATGTTGTCATTGTACCTAAGGTTCTGATTTTTTGGTTCTTTTATTGTTTTCTTTATCATGGGGTTTATCTTGTCTGCTACAGTTCTAGTTATGGTAATCCAGGATGATGTTGCGTTTTCTATTTTGATAGGTCTATGTTTGTTAGTTCAGTTTGTAGATATGCTTGAAGAGTTTCGATGCAAAAAGGTAGACGGTATGAGAAGGATTTAGTTGTGCTTTTTCTTGTTGTAAGTTTACAATTTGAATATAAGTTTGTGTGGATGATAGAGTGGTCTGACCATGGTATATTCATTATCTTAGTTAGGTGGTTAGACCATATGTTAGTGTTGATAAAGACTAGGTCTAGTGTGTGACCTGCTTTGTGCATTGGGTCATTGATGATTTGACCTAGTCCCAGTGATGAGAGCATGTCAAAGATTGAGGTGCAAGCGGGAGAGTAAGGGGCATTGTCTATGTGTAAGCTGAAGTCATCTAGAATAAGTATGAGTTTGTTGATTGATATTCTGGTCAGGAAGAATTCAATAAGTGGTGAGCACTTCCAATCGAGAGTGTTGGGGGGGGCAGTATACCAGACAAATTTGTAGATGTGGAGAATCAAATAGTGCAATTTCCAGTGGGGAGCAATTGCTTGTTGGGAGTAATTTCATCTGTAGGTTTTTTTTTATGATTAGCATGAAGCCTCCGACTTTATTTTTAGGCCTGGGTATTGAAAAAGTTCTGTAGGTAGAGTTATTGATTTGGTTGATTAGTACTGTGACTGTGTTTTTTGCCCATGTTTCTGTGATTGCTATGATCACAGAAACATGCTATGGGTGGGCGGGGCGATCGGGAGCCCCGCCCACACACCTGATATCAACACCAACAGTGCAGGAGCGCTAAAGGGAGCTACAGATGAAATTACTCCCAACAAGCAATTGCTCCCCACTGGAAATTGCACTATTTGATTCTCCACATCTACAAATTTGTCTGGTATACTGCCCCCCCCCCCCCCAACACTCTCGATTGGAAGTGCTCACCACTTATTGAATTCTTGCTGACCAGAATATCAATCAACAAACTCATACTTATTCTAGATGACTTCAGCTTACACGTAGACAATGCCCCCTCCCACTCGCAGTTGTCTCTTCTCTTAGTTTTGGCTCCTGCCTTAACATTGCGTAACTATAGCATGGGTTATTTTTCCCTATATGCATCACCTTGCACTTATCCACATTAAATTTCATCTGCCATTTTGATTCCCAATTTTCCAGTCTCACAAGTTCTTCCTGCAATTTATCACAATCTGCTTGTGATTTATCTACTCTGAACAATTTTGTATCATCTGCAAATTTGAGTACCTCACTCATCGTATTTCTTTCCAGATCATGTATAAATATATTGAAAAGTAAGGGTCCCAATACAGATCCCTGAGGCACTCCACTGCTCACTCCCTTCCACTGAGAAAATTGTCCATTTAAACCTACTCTCTGTTTCCTGTCTTTTAGCCAGTTTGTAATCCACGAAAGGACATCGCCACCTATCCCCTGACTTTTTACTTTTCCTAGAAGCCTCTCATGAGGAACTTTGTCAAACGCCTTCTGAAAATCCAAGTACACTACATCTACCAGTCCACCTTTATCCACATGTTTATTAACTCCTTAAAAAAATTGAAGCAGATTTGTGAGGCAAGACTTGCCTTGGGTAAAGCCATGCTAACTTTGTTCCATTAAACCATGTATTTCTATAAGTTCTGTGATTTTCATATTTAGAACACTTTCCACTATTTTTCCTGGACTGAAATCAGGCTAACCAGACTGTAGTTTCCCGGATCGCCCCTGGAGCCCTTTTTAAATATTGGGGTTACATTAGCTATCCTCCAGTCTTCAGGTACAATAGATGATTTTAATGATAGTTTACAAATTTTTACTAATTGGTCTGACATTTCATTTTTTAGTTTCTTCTGAACTCTGGGGTGTATACCATCTGGTCCAGGTGATTTACTACTCTTCAGTTTGTCAATCAGGCCTACTACATCTTCTAGGTTCACCGTGATTTGGTTCAGTCCATCTGAATCATTACCCATGAAAACCTTCTCCAGTATGGGTACCTCCCCAACATCCTCTTCAGTAAACACTGAAGCAAAGAAATAATTTAATCTTTCCACATAGAAATTTGATGGCAGAAAAAGACCAAATGCCTGTCTAGTCTATCCATTCACATCAGTTAATTCAGCTTTAAAATTTCTACCACTCTGTCAGAGATATCTTGCATTTATCTCATGCTTTATTGAATATGGATACTGGTCTTGTTTCTACCAGCTCCATCAGAAGACTGTTCCATGCATTTACTATCTTCTATAAAGAAATATTTTCTGAGATTACAGCTGAATTTACTCCCTTTCACCCTATTTCCATGACTCATCACTCTCTTTCTTTCAGTTGAAAAAGGCCTGCATGGAATCTATGGAAATATTTAAATGTTTCTATCATATTTCCCTATCTTGCCTTTCCTCTAGGATATACTTGGAGATATACCTTGGAGAAGAGACGGCTGAGGGTGTTATGTTTTTGTTGGTATGTAACCCCTGGGTTGACTCCGCCCACAGGGAGGAGCCCTGTGAGCCTCACCATCGATGGGCATGGTCTCAGCAGCATAGGACACAGATGTAATAGAAACTTTATTAAGGTGAGAAGCAAAGTATAACCCATGGAGTGGGAAATGTAAATAAACACAGTTCTTGAGCAATAGGGTATACCATTTGCCACTGATGGGCGCAACAGAGGAGGGATATGATAGAGGTGTTTAAAATCATGATAGGTCTAGAATGAGTAAATATGAATTGGTTATTTACTCTTTTGGATAATAGAAGGACTAGGGGGCACTCCATGAAGTTAGCATGTGGCACATTTAAAACTAATCGGAGAAAGTTCTTTTTCACTCAATGCACAATTAAACTCTGGAATTTGTTGCCAGAGGATGTGGTTAGTGCAGTTAGTGTTGCTGTGTTTAAAAAAGGATTGGATAAGTTCTTGGAGGAGAAGTCCATTATCTGCTATTAATTAAGTTGACTTAGAAAATTGCCACTGCTATTACTAGCAACAGTAGCATGTAATAGACTTAGTTTTTGGATACTTGCCAGGTTCTTATGGCCTGGATTGGCCACTGTTGGGAACAGGATGCTGGACTTGATGGACCCTTGGTCTGACCCAGTATGGCATGTTCTTATGTTCTTATGTTCTTAGAACTGTGAACTATTGTGATGCCCCCCTCCCCCCCTCCCAAACAACAGTATAGAAAAATTGTCAAATAAATAAATAGATCTTTAAGTCTATCTCCAAATACTCAGAATGAAAAATAATGATCATTTTAGTAACCACCATCTGGATTGACTCCAACTGGTTTATGAAGGTCCTATCTCCAGAAATGTATATAGTATTCCAAATGGGCTCTCACGAAGGAACTACACAGGACAATATCACCTTCCTTTTTCTGTTGAACATTCCTTTCCCCATGCAGCCAAGCATCTTTCTTGCTTTTGCTGCTGTCTTATCTTCCTATTTGACTACCTTAATATTATCAGATATTATCACTCCCAAATCCTGCTCTTCTTTCATGCTTAGATGAATTTAGCCCCATATACTATACTTTTTGCTTGGATTTTTGCAACCCAAATACCATAACTCTGCATTTTTAACATTAAATTTTGGCTGATAGACCCTAGACAATTCCTTGAGCTTCACTAGATCCAGCCTCATGTTTTCCATACCTTTCTGGCTGTCTATCCTGTTTTAGATTTTGATATAATTGGCAAAAAGACAAATCTTTCCTAACAATCCTTCTAAAATGTCATTCACAAAAATGTTGAAAAGAATCAATCCAACGACCAATCCTTGAGGCACAATGGGTATGACCCCTCATCGGAAGGAACTCCATTTACCACTACCTTTGTTACTTCCCACGCAACCATATTCTAACCTGATCAGTCACTGTAGGGCCCATAAAAAGGGTGCTCAATTTATATAAAAGTCTTCTATGCAGAACCAAGTCAAAGTCCTTACTGAAATCCATCTAGAGCTCCCCACCCCTCCCCCATCCAGTTCTTTGGTTATACAATAAAAGAAATAGATCAGGCTTGTGTGACAAGATCTATCTTAGGTCAAGCCATGCTGTCGCCAATCTTGCAATCCATTTCAATCCACAAATTTCATTATCCTCTGTTTTAGCAGCAATTCCATTAATTTGCTAACCACAGAGGTCAGACTAACTGGCCTTTAATTTCCAGCCTTCTCCTTGCTTCCACTGTTGTCAATAGAAACCGTATCTATTCATCTCTAAAATGTTAGCATGTATATATCCACCAGAACTGATGTTTTTAATATATATATTTCTTTAGCATGTGACTTGAATTTTTATAGTCATGTTTTTCATTTTTACTTTACAAATGTCTATGAATAGAGCATAGCTGGAAATAAATTTGGGCTTTTCAGCAGTACATTAGAGCAATTAGCTTATGAATTAATGCTATATAAGGTTCAGAACATAATTTTTTTCTTATTAACAGCTATCAACTGGAATTAATTAGATATTACAAACCACAGTTCAGAATTTTTCCAGACAACTGATGCAAAGTATATTGGGTCCTATTTTCAAAATGTTTAAAATATTCATTGTTTATTCCTCAGTGTTGGGTTTTATTAGATGATTAAGTGAAAGGTGCATTAAAATATTTCAGAAATATGCATTTATTATTTTTAAGATCAGTCCACGCAGTGTGATTATACATACACCATATACTACTACTGTGTAGGTTTCTGTATAAAAGCACAGTTAGGGATGTGCATTTGTTTGAAACAATTGGGTAAAATGGCATTGAATAAAACCATTTTGTTTTATTCATGGAGCCCCAAAAAGAATGAAGGGTACCTATGAATTTAAACAAAAACTTTAGTCTCATTTGTTTGTTTTCCATTCAAGTCTATGGACCCCCTCAAAACTGCTATACTGAGAAAGCTGCAGGGACTAATTGGTAACTATAGCAACCAACCCTTGCCTGTGTGAGATAGCAACCAGGCCAGTGCTGAGATGGGAGAGCTAAAGAAATAGGCAGAGTGGAGGATCAATTAAGGTGAAGCATTTTTTTAAACTAGCCTATAGCTGCCATCTGGATCAAATGATGATGGCGTTCTCCCAATAAAAGATAGGAGCATGTGCAAAGAAACTTAATTTGGATTTTGCAGAGCAAGGTTGTGCATTGTCAAAGGGCTTTCTCTGATTTTCACTGCACATTCACTGTGACAGAGAGACAAAAAAAGATTTCTGTCTGTTCACTGGGACAGGGAAGGACAAAATCAAAGCAGTGTCAGTAAAGACTTATTTTTTTGTGTCTTTCTCTTTGTCTGATGCAACACAGTGCACTGCACTTAGATTATCTGCAGTGCATATGGAAGTGAAGCACAGCTTTGTCAGCCTTCTTGCTTCTTTTTCTACAGTTTTGTGTATCTGTCTGTAAAAGGAGTCCATATTGAATACACACACATACACTGGGGGAGAGGGAGAAAGAGATGAGATAAGATGAGAGAGAGAGAGAGACAACCTGACACTCTAAATATCTCCCACTGTACAAGGAGCACTTTCAACTCAGAGTGGGTTGGGGGGAGGGCAGTGTTACAATGGTCTACAGAACCTTGTGGCCTAGGCAGACCAATGAAACACCCCCAAGCTCTCTCTCTTTCTCTCTCGGCATTCAGCACCCCTCTGGCTCAAAATCTCCAACACTTTCAAAATCTACCTGTATAAGAAAGAGACTGAGTTTGTGTTGCTAGCAATCTGCTAACTCTGGGGCCAATCCTCTAGGCCTTTCCCCTTAAGGAGGAAATTCCCTTCTGTGAACCCTCCACAAGGAGATAAACTCCTGCCTCAGTCAACCCTTGGGTGTCTAAGGTTGACTCTCAAGAACTCCCCTGAATCACATGGGTGCAGGGCAGGACGAGTGCCAGGGTATTAGGCACCCTAGGCAAACCTTCTGCCTTGTACCTCCCCCTCCCCCCTCTGGGCCAGGCCCTGGCTCTGGCCACGACTTCTTTCACTCAGACAGGCCCTCCTCTCTTACACACACTTAGGGTCCTTGTCTCATTCACACATGCACCCTTACACAGGCTCCCTCCTTCTCTTAGAGAATAGCCACTGCCATTAGCAATGGTTACATGGAATAGTCTTAGTTTTTGGGTACTTGCCAGGTTCTTATGGCCTGGATTGGCCACTGTTGGAAACAGGATGCTGGGCTTGATGGACCCTTGGTCTGACCCAGTATGGCATTTTCTTATGTTCTTATGTTCTTATGTTCTCTTACTAACACCATTACTCTTTCGTACATACACAACCCCTCTCACTCACACACACACACACACACACACATACAAAGAGGCTCCACTCACCACCTGCCAAGTGTCTGCAGTTCTCAGCCACGAGCAGGATGGGTGCTGCTCACGACCCACCAAGTCTTTGCCACTCGCAGCCCACTGAGTCTCTACCCCTCTCAGCCATGAGCAGGAAAAGCTCTAGTTATAGACCACCAGGTCTCTACTCCTGTCAGCCATGAGTGGGATGCGCTCCGCTCGTGATCCCACATGGCTACTCTATGCCTAGTTTTCCTATTGGGACATGCTGCCTAGTGCAGGGGTAGAGTTTGTTCAGATCACTGACTAACTTACTAGCACAGCAGGTCTGTTGAGACCACTGTGGCCATTGAGGGCAAAATCTGCTAGGTAGAGGCTGAATTTGGGTTGCACTTACACTGTGTTTTTGGTCGAGTCAACATGCACTATAGGCATTCAAAGGCTTAAATCTGAATGGTATTATTTGGGTGCAACTATACCAGATGAGACCAATAGTCAATAAGTACCATGAGGGAATTTGATAAGAACTTTGAAGAAAGCAGAAAAAGATGCAAAAACACCCAAGGACACCAAGAAAAGTGCTAAGCAGCAGGAGCATTGGCATCAACACTCAAATACAGAGATTGCAGAACAAGGCATCAGGGAGGGTGGCATCAACACCCTAAGAAACTAAGGGTCTTATTTATTAAGCACTTTTCCCATAGAATGGGAAAAATCTTTAGTAAATGGAGCCCTGAGAGAGAAGAGAGGAAGAAGAGTAACATCAAATCCCTAAAGCAAAAAGTTCCAAGAAAGGCAGCAAGGAAGGTAATGTTGATTTGTATCAGGAATTGGAGGGGAATCAAAGCTGATGATTTGGCTAATTATTTTGATAACAAAATACCTGGGGTAGATATTCAAAAGCCATTTAGATGGATAAATGCAAAGTTATCCATCTAAATGTCTTAGCCACAATATCCCATGACTTATCAGCTAAATTCTAGCCAGGGTTAAATTCTAACCAGGGCCCCAAGACATTCCTGGGGCAGGTGATAGGCATCCCAGGGAGAAGTGGAACTAGTCACGTATGCCATTTAAAATTATGCATTCATAATAACAGATTTTATTTGAAAAAACACATTCAAAGTACATATTTCCAATGTAAAAATATCACTTACAACAACATGGATGTTATATTTACACGCAGTGCTGTGATGACAATGATGAAACCCTGAAAAAAAAGACAATTGGAGTCCATAAGCCTCTTGTAAAAAGTGCATTGGGTTTGGGTTTGGTCCTCAGAAAGTCATGAATAAACTGAAGTATGATTACAATATGGTAAACATCCCATACCAAAATGACCCTAAATGTCAGCACCCAAGAGATAAGAACGCTGCGCATGAAAATGCAATACTGCAAATAATATACCTGGCCATAAAACACCTTCTATTAAGAAAACCGAACAAGCCAGGCTGCTATAGATCCCTACATAGAAACTATACAGTAGCAGAATGCCTCACCTCCATCACAAACCAGAACATAGACAGATCCTCGCCAAATACAGAATAAAGTGACAATAAACTATAAAGATAAACACACAGACAGAAACTGTACTGGAAATTGCAAATAGCCAGACTCTGTATGTGCTGCATCAGTGGAAAAAAAGAAACATCACCATTCCTCATAAAACAATAAAATCCGGAAATATAAAACAATCATAATAATAAAACCATACTGATAAAAAATACATATTTGAAAACAGCTGATGAATAGAATAGCATTATATAATTAAATTCATATACAAATTTTTAAAAAGTTCCCAAAAGCCAATAAAATATTTCAAAACAGCAGATACATAAAATAATATACAATAATCATTAAACGAAAAAGGATTTAAAAAATTCCCAGTTTTCCATGCCTGGGAATTTTTGATTTAGTCACCTTGAAATTGTCCTGGATTAGTGTAGGAGGAGGAGGTTCACACAAACTTTGTCCACTCTCTCTTATATACACACACTTTCTAACAAACAGATGTTCATTTTCAAAATGCACACTCATTCTCACATACATACACATGCTCGCTCACACTCTATCACATGCTCATGTGTTCAAATACGCACACTCGCTCACAATCTCTCATATGCTCATATCCACACACACACACTCACTCACTTTTTCACATGTTCACACACATTCTTCCTCACACTTTCTCACATGCTCACACAAACACATGCTCGCTTATACTTTCTCACATGCTCAATACACATGCTTGCTCACATTCTCTCACAAGCTTACACACGTGGTCGCTCATACTCTCTCACATGCTGACACACATGTGCAAATTGTTTACATGCTCCCTCTTGTTCTACCTTCCCTTCTATTCCCTCCCACTCAACCCCCTTCTCTTCCCTTTCTCCTCATTCACTTACCCCACTTTCATTTCATCCCCTCTCACTCAACCTCCTTGGCTTCCCTTCCATCCTTTATAATTCACTTAACCCCCTCCCCATACCATTCTCTCTCACTCAGACCTTCCCCACTCACACCCCACCTCTTCCCTTTCACCTCAATCACTATCTTTTTCCTCCTGTCCGCGGGGCCTGGAATCCTTGCGAGAATGTCATAATTCTCTGCCTCTGGCTTAAGGCTATGTTTTCTTGCCTGCATGCCTGGGATCCTGTCGGGTATGTCATAACCTCACGCTGCCAACTCAGGGGTGTGTCTTCCTGCCTGTGAGCCTGAGATCCAGTCAGGCACATCAAAATCTTGTGCCACCATCTCAGAGTGCCTGGGATCCCGTCGGGCACATCATAATCCTGTGCCGCTGTCGTTAATGAAGTTCTGTGGGGCTTGGGAGCCCCTTGGGCAATTCATACACCTGGCTGTATATTGTCAGATTTCTTCGCTGCCGATGCTAGGTTTGTCTTTCTGCCCATGGGGCCCGGGATCCCCATGGGTGTGCCATTATTTGGGGCAGCAGATTATTTTTTTCTATCTGGGTATGGATGTAGAGTGAGGCGGCCACCACAGGAGTATTTTGAGGGGCACTTTTTACCGCTCTAACATTTTGCTGCCTGAGGCCACCACCTCACCCTGCCTTATGAAAGAACCAACCACCCCTGTTCCAACTGCTTTGTTTGTTTCTTGGTGTCTTGCAAAGATTTTGCCTCCATTCCTTCTGCTTTGACTTTTAATCAATTTCTGGAGTGTCAGGATTGGTTACACTTGCACAGACCCTATCCATTTACCTCTAATGGCTTCATACTCTCTTCAAACTCCTTTTCAAATTCTTTTATGGTATATATTGATTTTTTGTCTCATCCAGTATTTATCTGTCAATGGATTACACCATTCATTTTATAATGCATGCCCAAGCAAAGCAACTAAGAGAAGACCTGATCCTTATGAGCCATGGGCCAGTATTGGCCTTACACTATTCAAGATCTGAGCCTCAGTCTGAAAGATTTGAGCACCTGAATGACATTAAGGAGGACTGGTTTGCACATCAGGACTCCTATGGAGCTTCTCTGGTTAATCGGCCAAAGACATTCTTTAAATTGATATCACAGGTATCCACCTAAATCCTTGTAAACTTGCAGCTAAATATTTTGCAGATGCCTTTGAAAACAAAATTATGAACATACAATCTGAGTTCTAGTTGGAAACTCCACTGCACGCTGAAACAGAGGAAGGGGAAGTCATCATTGCCCTAAGTGAGCCCATTGCCTTTAATGGTCTGAACTTAGTATTAAAACAGATAAACCCTACTTTTTCTCCAATGGATCCCATTACTTTCAAGCTTCTAAGTGTAATCCCCCTCTTTGTGGGATGTATCGAATTTTGGGGTCACAAAATTCCCAGATCTCTCCTTTTATCACACACACCTCACAAGTGTCCCTGGAGACACCAGAGTACATCCAGTGGGGGAGGGGGAAGGTTCTACCTCCTGAGCCCCTGGTGCTATCATGGATACAGTCATCCAAATTCACACTCACCCCACTCTTCCTTGTCAATGGTCAGTAGTATTCACAGGTAGGAAGTAATTCCACTTAGAATGCAGGTATCATTAAACCAGGGAATCGAAGAATGGTGTTCAAATTAAATTTACTCAAAGTATGAAAGATGAGATCCAGGCCAGCATGGAAAAAATTAAAAATAACATCAAGTGTCCCGTGGATGTTTTATCAAATTTTGCTAAAACATCCACGGGACACTGGTTATTATTCTTTGTTAACAATTGTCATTTATGAATAATACATTTTCAAGGCTTCATTGCTATCATAAATTACTAACAGGCTTCATGGCCGGGTATGAGCCGCAGATGAAGAACAGACCGGACAGTCCGACCGGGTGAGGTTAGACATGTCGTCAGGCTTGCAGATGGGGCTCCTGCCTTAAGAAATTTTTTTTTTCCTTTTTTTCCTTTATTGTTTGTCTGCACGCCTTAGTTGGTTTACAATTAATAGAATAGGTGCCTTTTGTGTTTTTTGGACTTAATTTCTTATAGCCCAGGATACACTTCACACTCATCACAGCAGGATTTAAGTTAAAAGCTTCCATCCCCAAAAGAGATCAAACTCAAACAAATGAAGGAGACCTCATTTTCCCTATCTGGCACATATGCTGTGGAACTCCATGCCACTTTTTGTATACCTAGAAAAAGATTATCCTAAATTTAGAAAACATGTATTGTGCCAAGCCTTTAAACTCTCAGCCTGATTTGAGCGCTTGTGAAGTATTTTTTTCACTGATTTTTTTTTTATTTTATTTTATCAGTTAACCGTGCTGCAACTGATTATTTTACTTTACTTTCTTAAATAGATGAAATTGGTTACTTTTAATCTGTATCATTGTTTATATTTTATTTAATTTATTAATATTGTAAACATTTTACTTTATGATCTATATTTATTGTAACACATTTTTTATGCATTTCACTTTCATTTTATACTAGAAAGGTGATGAAAAAAACAAATAAATAACCTAACCTAATGTCCTGCTTCTGGTCACTGTATTTGATGCTTTTCCCTTCTTGTGGTGCTTTGGGATCTTCAAGCCACTGTTAGTGCCAGTTGCCCCCCCCCCCCTTTGAACCCATTGGGTCTTCATACAACTTTTCTTGGTGCCTTATGCCCCTATTAATACCTTGGGGTCTATATTTAGCTTTTGTTGGTGACCCATGCCACATTTTTGGTGCCTTGAGGAGATCATGCCACTGTTGGCGCTCCTTTGCCCATAGTACTGTAGAGGTTATTAGAAGGAAGTACATATACGTATATACCTTTGACCAAAGAACCATGCTTCATCTTTCGAGGAAGTTTGTTCTCTTCTATGCAGTGTGCAGCTTTGGGATGAATAAGCAAGGGACAGTGAGGGAGGAAAGAGACTCTCATCAAAGTAGCCAAATCACCCTTAGTGATCAGTGGGCTGACAGATATCATAGCCAGTTTACCCTTTCATTCCTTACTCTGTGCTCTGGGATATTCATTCAATGTTTGTTGGTTCCCCTGCCCCTCTTTTGATGCCTTGGGATCTACATGCTATGTTGGTTGGTGCACTTTGATCCTCTTGGAACCTTGGATGTTTATGTCACTGTTTGTGCACTTTACTCCTTTCTTGGTGCCTCGGGGTGTTTATTAGGAATGTGCATTCATTTGAAATGACAATTATTATATTGTTTCTTGTCATTTTCAAAAGGAGATGATAGAAAATAAAATAAAATTTTGTGTTTTTCTTCTATCATTTTTAGTGTGCACTATTTCTGAAATAGTGAACACTATTTCTGAATAGTGCAAGCTATTTAGAAAAAGCATGTCCTATTTAAAAACAGAATGCACACTTTCTGAAATGTAAACAAATGAAAGAAAAAGGGAAAACATCCACAATGAAAATCAACCCCCAAACAACATGACATGACACAAAATGGATTTTCTTGACTTGCACACCAAGGGACGATAATTTCCAAAGAGGTGTGTGGTGCACATGCATGAGTGTGTGTCAGTGTGTGCCCAGTAGGGATGTGCAATCATTTTTCCTGAATTAGGCAATATCAACGATATTGCCTAATTCAGAATGGTTTGGGAGAACTGAAAAACGATTTAATTTTTTCTGAAATTTAGGGAAAATTTCATTTTTTAGTAACTCCCGATAGTGCGCACTAACCCGAAAATTGGGGGCCCCCCTGAAAAAAAAACCCCAAACCATGGGAAAAATGAAATTCCTGTGGGAGGACCCCGAAATGAAGCCTGACACAATTTCTTTTACCCGAAGCACATCTCTAGTGCCCAGAGACGTGAAAATTTTAGAACATGCTTACACATATACACGCTTTTTATAAAATAGCCCAGGCACACATATTTGTGCTCCTAATTTTAAGCGTTTGCATGCCCAGCAGCATATGTCGGCTTATGAAAGCACAACTGCCTGTATTTTATAATGGAGACATATCCAGCTGAGAACCAGTTTTTCACCAGTTCATCCACCAATTTGCCCAGTCTACAACTAGGTCCTCCCAACCCCCCTGGTTCTTTAGCCTGCACTCTGTCCAGTTAACCCAAACCCCTCAAACCCCTCACAGATGCCTGTAACTTTTTCTTTTAAAACGTACACCTCCTGTATATCAGAAGTAATGGTATGTGGTAGGTACATAGGTAGTTGCATGCAAATATCTTGGCCACGCCATGCCCACACCATGCCCCTTTTTCAGCCAGTACAAGATATTCAAGCATCAGCACTTGTGCACACATCAGCCCGCTTTATAAAATCAAGTGGACCCGTGCAATTACCAGATGCATGCCCATCTCCCAATTTCGGCATGCGTCCAACATTTAGAATTCATCTTTTAGTGTTTATGTCACTGTTGAAGGTGCTTTGCCTCTCTTCTGGTGCCTTGGAGCCTTCATACCATTGTTGTTGGTGCCCTGGGTTCTTCATGCTACTTTTGGAGCCATTTTGCCCCTCTCACAGTACCTTAGACTTTTTATGTTTAAATATTCTTTTGATGAATTTTCAAACAATTTAAAGAAACAATGTTTCAAAAGTAGAGCCCCCCCCCCCCCAACCATAAACAACTGACATAATTCGGGGACATGGAATAATGAATACCAAGTCCTGGGGTCCAGTAATGTGTAATAAAAAATAATCTCATGTACGGTAATTATTCACATTTTACTATAGTATCATTTTTACTTTATGTGATGTGTAATCTAAATATTAATTTTTGATTATTTTATTTTTATATTTGTATTTTAAATGTGATAAAGCTCTTTAATGTGTCTGTATCAGTCATTCCTCAAATATCCATAGCTCACCCAATGAGAATATAACTTATAACTTCATTTCATCAGAAAATATTAAACTTATCTCATCAGTCACGTTTGGCAGAAGTTATCCACGACAGCGTTTTCTCAATTCAAATGGTTTCTCCAAATAATCAGACTTGCCTGCCTGACACTGTCAGTGTTTCAACGCATAAGCATCTGCTTCAGGGGCTGGAGAATTAAACGTAGCTTCATCTTTTTCATTTAACTACCACCTCATCGGGGAGCTATGGATATTTGAGGAATGACTAATACAGCTGTCAGGATGGGGCTCTCACTTTGGAAGGCAGTGTTTGGCTTTCACCAAATAAATTATTTTTTATTATTACAAAACAGTTCAATTTTTGACTCATCTGTCCACAGAACATTCAAAAAGTCTTGTGGGTCATCCAGATGCTCTTTGTGAACTTGAAGTGGCAGCAGTTGTCTCTTCTTTGCTATACTTTCATGAGCACCATTTCCATTCAATTTTTTCCTGATGGTTGACACATGAATCCTCATATCACCCACAGGGAGAGAAAGCTGAAGATATTTAAATGTTAATCTGCAGTTCTTTGTGACTTTGTGGATGATTTTCCAGTTTGCTCTTGAAATGATCATGGCATGATGACCATTCAAGTAGTCACTGCATTCTTCATCTTTTCCCTTTTGTAGACTATCAGTCAGTGAATGGATGGAGCCTCAAATGTTTAGAAATGGTCTTGTAGAGCTGTCCAGTCAGATGAGAATCAACTATCAATGTTTATAGATCCTCTGACATTTCTTTCAATGGTAGCATGATGATTTCCCATTCTGAAGACAAACTGAAAACATTGTGAATCTTTATATAGACTGGTTGCACAAACTCAGTCATGCAGATGTACTCTGCAGGGTGGTTTGCTTCTTACCCAATAATTTAAGCATCTGATTCTAGTTAGTCAATTCATTGTGGTAAGGAAACTAGAGGTTCACCTACTATTTCAGACCCATTGATTCTGAATTAGCCTTATTGTTTCTTCTTTACATGTTATTGTATGTCAAGAAACATGAACTAATTTTCATTTCAGAAGAAAATTAAACAGGGTTATCAAGGTAAGAATTTGTAATATCTAACTATTATTCTTGGGGTTCACCAACTTTTTCTCAGCACTGTAAATGAATTAAAATTTGGGACCTGAACTAAATTAAACAAATTACTGAGTCAAATGAACCAAAATAACAAACCAAACTGAATTTTTTTTCACTCACATCCCTATCAGGCATGGTTAGATGAATATTAACCTCTCCGAGCATTTCCTGGAAGAGCAGTTTAAACTGTGAAAGAATAAACAAGGTTCAGATAAGTCACGCTTTTAAGACTGAAGATGAAACAGAAACAGGTAACATAAAGATTAGGACATTTTTACTTCATACTGGAAGAAAAAAGGCAGCTGGTTAGAAGGAAAGAGAGATAACATGACACGAAGTAGAGAGAAGATCCTGGATAGATGCAAAAGCATATTCTGTCTTTGTACGCATCCCAAACATAAGAACACAAGAAATTGCCATACTGAGTCAGACCAAGGGTCCCAGCATCCTGTTTCCAACAATGGCCAATCCTGAATACAAGTACCTGGCAAATATCCAAATATTAATTGAATCCCATGCTACTAATTCCAGTAATAAGCAGTGGCTATTCCATAAGGCAGTGGTCCCCAATCCTGTCCTGAGGACCCACCAGCCAGTCGGGTTTTCAGGATATCCACAATGAATATGCATGAGAGAGAATTTGCATGATATGGAGGCAGTGCATACAAATTATTTCATGCATATTCATCGTGGATATCCTGAAAACTGGACAGGCTGGTGGGCCCCCAGGACAGGGTTGGGGACCACTGCCATAAGGCAATTTGATTAAAACCAGTTTATGGACTTCTGTTCCAGGAACTTATTCAAACATTTTTAAAACTCAACAATGCTAATCCCAGAGCTTAATTGTGTATTGAGTGAAAAAGAGTTTTCTCCAATTTGTTTTAAATGTGCTACTTGTTAACATCATGGAGTGTTCCCTATGCCTTTTATTATATGAGAGAGTAAATAACTGATTCACATATACCCATTCCATCATGATTTTATAGATCTGTATCATATCACCCCTCAGCCATCTTTTTCCAAGCTAAACAGTAGAGATGTGAATCGTGTGATCGATCGTCTTAACGATCGATTTTGGCTGGGGGGGGGAGGGAATCTGATCGTCGCGGTTTTGTTTTGTTTTTTTTTTTAAATCGTTTAAATCGTAAATCGGGGGAGGGCGGGAAAACTGGCACACTAAAACAACCCTAAAACCCACCCCGACCCTTTAAAATAAATCCCCCACCCTCCCGAACCCCCCCAAAATGTTTTAAATTACCTGGGGTCCAGTGGGGGGGGGGGGTCCTGGTGTGATCTTCCACTCTCGGGCCACGGCTGCGTTAATAGAAATGGCGCCGGCGCCATTTTGGTTCCTGTCCCCCGACGTCACGAGCGCAGGAGATCGCTCCCGGACCTCCGCTGGAACCCCAGGGACTTTTGGCCAGCTTGGGGGGGCCTCCTGACCCCCACAAGACTTGCCAAAAGTCCAGCGGGGGTCCGGGAGCGACCTCCTGCACGCGGGCCGTATTGCCAATCTTCAAAATGGCGCCGGCGCTACCTTTGCCCTCATTATGTCATACGGGCGATGGTCGCCCGTATGACATAGTGAGGGCAAAGGTAGCGCCGGCGCCATTTTGCCAAAATGTGCAGGAGATCGCTCCCGGACCCCCGCTGGACTTTTGGCAAGTCTTGTGGGGGTCAGGAGGCCCCCCCCCAAGCTGGCCAAAAGTCCCTGGGGGTCCAGCGGGGGTCCGGGAGCGATCTCCTGCGCTCGTGACGTCGGGGGACAGGAACCAAAATGGCACCGGCGCTACCTTTGCCCTATCATATGACAGGGCAAAGGTAGCGCCGGCGCCATTTCTATTAATGCAGCCGTGGCCCGAGAGAGGAAGATCACACCGGGAACCCCCCACTGGACCCAAGGTAATTTAAAACATTTTGGGGGGGTTCGGGAGGGTGGGGGATTTATTTTAAAGGGTCAGGGTGGGTTTTAGGTTTGTTATAGTGTGCCGGTTTTCCCGCCCTCCCCCTTCCCCTCCCCCTCCCCCAATTTACGATTTTTGACTATAAATCGGTAGAATTCCTATTGTATCGCGCCTCTAACGATTTTTGATGATTTAAAATATATCGGACGATATTTTAAATCGTCAAAAAACGATTCACATCCCTATTAAACAGCCCTCATTTTTTCAGCCTTTCCTCATAAGAGAGCCATTCCATTCCCTTTACCATTTTGGTTGCCCTTCTCTGAGCTTTTCCAGTGCAACTATTTTTCTTGAGATACAGTGACCAGAATTGCACACATACTCAAGGTGTGGTCTCACCATGGAGCAATACAGAGGAACTATGATATTCTCTTTTTTATTCACCATTCCTTTCCTAATAATTCCTATTTGCTTTTTTGACTGCTGTAGCACACTGAGCTGATGATTTCATAGTAGTATTGTTCACTATGACTCCCAGATCTTTTTCCTGGGTAGTAACTGCTAATATTGATCCTAAAATCATGTAACTACAGCATGGGTTACCTTTCCCTATGTGCATTTGTCCATATTAAATGTCATCTGACATTTGGATGCCCAGTCTTCCAGTCTTGCAAGGTCCTCCTGTATTTTATCACAATCCGCTGTGATTTAAAAACTCTAAATAATTTTGTGTCATCTGCAAATTTGATCACCTCATTCGTCGTTCCCCTTTTCAGATGATTTATAAATATATTAAAAAGCACCAGTCCAAGTACAGGCACTCCACTGTTTCCCTTTCTCCACTGAGGTAAAGGTAAATATTGGCCAGGTTGCAATCCAAAAAAGGACATTGCCTCATTTCCCATGACTTTTTAACTTTCTTAAGAGTTTTTCATGGGGAACTTTGTCAAACGCCTTCTGAAAATCCAAATACACAAAATTTCTCTCTTGTTACAAAATAATTTATTCTTACTACATTCGATTACTATAATTCTCATTATTTGGGTCTTCCTCAGTCCACTTTGACAGTTTTACAAGCCATTCAAAATTCAGCTGCTCTTTGGTTATGGGAATGCCACTTCATTCCCATATATCTCCAATATTAGCTTGCCTTCATTAACTCCCCATACAATGGCACATACACTTTAAAGTTTTTACACTAGTTTTCAAAGCAGTGAATGACCTTGCTCCCAATAGTTTACCCAGGCCTCTTAATTATCTGCCTAAGTGCCCTTTTCACTCGGCATCAAAGGGCTTGCTTGTCATCCCTACTATTAAATTTATTCATCTAGCTCAATGTCAAGAGTGATTGTTTACCATTGCTAGCTTTCAGTTGTGGAATGAGCTCCCTGCATTTCTCAAGGCCGAGAAGGATTTATTACATTTCAGGAAACTTTTGAAAACCCATTTGTTTCAACTAGCATTTCCTTCCTAGCTCCAGCAATAAGCGGGGATGTGATATTTCAGGTTAAATGAAGAGTTGTTTCTGGGGTTTTTTGCTTTGTTTGTTATATTGGTTTTATTTTTATTTTGTTTTAACTGTAATTGTGGTTTTATTCATGTATATTATGTATGCTTTTTTGTAACCCTCTGAGGTCTGTGGATCAGTGGGCTATAAATGTTATGAATAAATAAATAAATAAATCTGCCGGCTAACCTTTATCCACATGTTTATTAAACCCCTTCAAAAAAATGTAGCAGGACTATATAGGCTTCCCCCTCAGCTTCTAGTGTCACATTATGTCTCATTTCTTTTTCCAGCCCAGGCTGCTCTTTGTACTTTCACTATCACTTTCTCTCTCTTTCTTTATAGCCAGCTGCCTCTTATCTTCCAGTTGGAAGTAAAACATTATGCAGTCACTTCCTATTTCATCCCCAACCTTCTAAGCATGGATTACCTGTGATTTATAACATTGATTTGGTTTTAGTTTATTTAAACCAAAATCGGTTCAAATAAGTTCTGATTTTTGAATCAGTGGTATGCTCATCCTTAATTATAATAATAATAATAATAATAATAATAATAATAATTATTATTATTATTATTAATTGCAGCTGGTATAACTGGTAGATACAAAAGTATTGCAGTTCTTTGAACTACAAGTAATCTGTTCAATATAATATGCAGATTGGTATGATCCTACAAAGAATGCAGTATTGTATCTCACTCATCAAAAAATGAAAAATAAGAATGCATCTTATTAAAAAGTCATATAATCCTTTGAGATTTTTCCTTTTTATGTTGAAGCATAATGCCTATTTATCCCTGTATCTGAGCCAGCTGAGTGATGCTCTGCCAGATTCTTGATAGACATCTTGCATATGGCTTTACGACTTTAGCTAAAGTCAGAGTTAACATATTTGAATTGTAAAAGGAAAGATCTATTGAAAATCCCACTTTTAAAAACTTAAGTCTGGATTCTGAATTTTGTCTACTGGGTAGTTTCAAACGTATTAGCACAGATTTATACAAAATGCCTTGATATGGCATGCAAGCATTTTCCTTTAACATTAAAAGTCAAGTGAAAATAGTGTGATCAAAAAAGATTCAGTATCTAGCTGAAAGATAAGTGGGGCTGCACACAATGAGGCCAAAATTCAATAAAGCCTTAAAAACAGATAACTTATCTGGCCAACTTAAACAGGATAAGTTGCCAGGGATATTCAGCAGAATAATCTTCCTCTTGAATATCCTTGAATAAAGTTATCCAGCTATGTGTAACTGGATAATTGTGAAACCTAACTGGCTATCTCTATCACCTGTTAGATACCAAAATGATCTGGGTATAAATTTCCTGATAACCTTGCACTTAATCTGACATATTAAAAAGAATATAACCAGTTGAGTTCTGATTCTGTGTTTAAAAAAAAAAGAAGTAAAGGCAGAGGTACAGGTCTGCCAAAATGTTTCACCCCCAACCTCACTGAAACATATAGGGCTAGATTTTAAAAGCCCTGCATGCGTAAATCCTCCCGGATTTACGCGCGCAGGGCACTTGCGCGTCGGCGCGCCTATTTTGCATAGGCCGCCGGCACGTGCAAAGCCCCGGGACATGCGTAAGTCCTGGGGCTTCGTAAAAGGGGCGGGATGGGACATGTCTGGGGGCGTGTCCGGAGTCAGGGGGTGGTCTGGGGTGGGTCTGGGGGCGTGGCGACGGTTCGGGGCGGGCCAGGAGGGCGGCCTGAGTCCCCCGGCACTGCGGCCTGTGCCGGGGGATGCGAGGCGGCGTGCGCAAGTTACGCCGGCTGCAAGCAGGCGTAACTTGCCCAACAAAGGTAGGGGGGGGATTTAGGTAGGGCCGGGGGGTAGGTTAGTTAGGGGAAGGTGGGGGGATGCGGAAGGAAAGCTCCCTCCGAGGCCCCTCTGGTTTCGGAGCAGCCTCGGAGGGAACGGAGGCAGGCTGCGTGGCTCGGCGCGCACAGGCTGCTGATTTTGCGCAGCCTTGCGCCAGCTGACCCCGGATTTTATAAGATACGCGTGGCTACGCGCGTATCTTATAAAATCCAGCATACTATTGTTCGCGCCCGTTGCGCGAACAAAAGTACGCATGAGTGTACTTTTTAAAGATCTACCTCACTGTGCCCATTCGGGCAAGCCTCCCTCCCCCTTAAGCCCCTTCAAAGCAAGCAGAAAGATAGTGGGACTTATATACCCAGAAACCCGTCCTCCACTTTCCACCCATTCCTAAAATCCAGAAATGGGGAAGAAAATTATATCCCAGCTAGCCCACCTTCCCCCCCTTCCCCACCCTCAACCCCTGTAATCTGACCCCGAATATTTTCACCTCAGACAAAATTGCACATACCTGTAAATGCCATCAGGAGCTGAGAAGAAGCACCCAGCTCCTAGTCCATCAGGTGTTGCTTTGACATCAGTGCTGATGTTTTAAGGAAGGATTAGGACAGTAGAACCTATATTTGGAGGGAGGATCAGGCCACTAGGTCCACTTCAGTACAATATATATTTATTTTTTATTTGTTTTACAACAATCATACAAAGCATCCACTTTGCAAAGAAAAATGGTATTGAGCAAGAAACAATAAGATACAAAGAAAATAATCACTTATAGTAACAAAACAATACCTGTTAGACCACATAACATGGAGAGAGGATATCAGCAAAATAGGAGATATCAAGGAAACTAAAAAGGAAATGACATAGCTTACAAGCACTTACTACTCCATTATAGGATGATATCCAAGAATGTAGGTGTTACCAACTTGAATCATAGCCTTCTTAGAATCTATGAAGCTTTTAAGCTGTTCTGGTACAAAAAAATATAACTATCTCTATTATACTTTACAGTACATTTACACGGAAATCTTAGAAAGAAGGTTGCTCCAATGGCTAAGGTATCCTGTTGTAAGGCAAGGAATCCCTTCCTTCTCTCTTGGGTAGCTTTTGTTAAATCTGGAAATATCCTGATTTTTTGCCCCATAAATAATACATTAGAATTCCTAAAATAGCTTTTTATCACAATACTAAAGATCTTTCTCAGTATATAGAGATATCAGCAGAGTGGCTCTCTCAGATATTTCAAAGATAGATGACAAGTTATTTAAGTCCACGGGAGGATTCTGAACTTGAACACCAGAGCGAGAAGGTAGAAAATATACTTTATCCAGAGGAGGGGCAGATTCATTTGTAAAACTCCAAATTTCCAGGAAATATCTTCTAATGGTACCTCTAGGAATCTCTCCTAACACCCTTGGGAAATTCAAAACTCGCAAGTTCAGACTCCTTAAAGAATTTTCTATAAATTCCACTTTCCTACTCAAAGCAGAACAATCCTGTATAATCATAGATTGAACATTTTTTTTCACATACTGTATTCCTTCTTCAATATTCTTAAACCTGTCAGAAATGCCCTTTTCTTGGGTATCATTACATTTAGCCACAGTGACTACTTGTTGCGACAGTGAGCTGATCTTCAATGAGCATTCGGAAAAGACTTTCCCCATAGATGACATCAGTTCCCATAGTGAGCTGATAGTACATTATTTGGGGAAATCAATGCAGGTATACTCTCACCTCCTTTCACAACTTGGGTAAGTGTAGCTGCCAGTGCAGATATAATAGCGTTCTCACTCTCAGTCAATCTGCTACACCCATTCCACGGGTGTAGCAGAAAATGCTGTTCCCTTGACCTCCATCAGCTGGATTTCCTCTTCGGGACTCCTCGAGGGGGCCCAGCGTTGAGACCACTCATACAGCCGGTAGTTTACAATCATCCTGGGGGCTTAATGATACCTCTTCCAAAGTCAGGGTGGGTTCTCCTCCACATGCCGCTCTATCGTCAACTGCCCGGGTAAGGCTGGGGGAGCCAAGGGATACAATCTTATCTTCCCCTTCCCCTTCGCAGGCATTTTTTAGTTCACAAAACAGAGGAAATATTTTAAGAGCAATAAGCGAGCGAGCAGAGCTGTGTCCGGGTTAAGCCGCCATCTTGGCTCCTCCCCCCTCAATATTTATTTTTAACCCTACTCAGCAATTAAACAGTTATATTCTTTTCAAATTTAGGACCACGCCAAGAACCACAAAGCCCAATAAGTCCTCTCTTAAACTAATCAAAACTTAACAGAGGACACTATGCTTTTCTTTATGTTCACTGATGTCCGGTATTTTTCATTAGGCTAGACCATATATTGGTAACAGCCTTAGTGGTAAATATACTGTTTTTAATTTTTTATTCCATAATTTGCATAATATTTTTAATGTTTCTTATTGCCATCCATTAGTGATGCCTCAACTGATAGTATTTTAATAATGTGCTTATACTCATAAAATTAGCTCTCTCTTCCACGGTCACCATAAATCGCCTGCATTGACATTATTTTGTACTTAGCTATTTTTTATGGGACGTTATCTTCTCCTGTAAAGGCCATTTAATGTTGCTGACGGTTCCAATTTCACAACATTAAATGGCCCCACCACCATTACCTCTCTCAACAAATCCTGTGTTTCACTAAGAATTAGATATAAATTAGCTCCCTCTCTCATTGTTTCCTGTAGCAATTACTCCATGAAGCAGTAGTTTATTCCATCCAGGAACTTTACATCACTAGCTTGTCTTGATGTTATATTTATCCAGGCAATATTTTGGTAATTGGAATCTTCCATTATTACTGCACTGTCAAATTTGTTAGCTTCCCTGACTTCTCTTAGCATTTCATCATCTGTTTCATCATTTTGGCCAGGTGGACGGTAGTTTACTCATATCACTATACTCTTACCCAATACATATGGGGTTTCTAACAATATAGATTCTACTTTGTATTTAGTCTCTTATATTATCTTTATTCTGTTGAACTCTGCCCTCCCAGACATAAAGTGCCCCCTCCACTAAGTTATCAATGCAATTTCATTTGTACCCTGATATAGCACTGTCCCATTGGTTATCTGTCTTCCACCAGGCCTCTGAGATGCCAAGTATGTCAATCTCATCATTCACTGTTATACACTAATTTTCCCATCTTACTTCTTAGACTTCTGGCATTGGCATACAGGCATTTCAAAATGTGTTTTTTGTTTGTGTTAACAACCTGCATTTCAGTTGATGGGGATAATTTGGAATTCTTTAGCTCAGTTGATTCTTTACTTATAGGCACATGGACTACTTTTGCTTTAATTGGAACCTCTCTGTTGGGATGCCCTAACTCTCCTATTTCATTAGTATCCTTCGAAGATACCTCCCTCCCCTTTGTTCTAATTTAACAGTAGCTCTAACTCATTTTTAAAAGTTAGCACCAGCAGCCTGTTTCCATTCTGTTTAAAGTAGAGCCCATCATTTCAAAAAAAGACTGTTAGGCTCCTGCCCGCAGACAGGCCCTCACCTACCTCCATGCTGGCCTGACTCTGCTGCCTCTCTGCTGTGGCCTGGGCTGCCCCCGAGCCGCGCTTCCTCTTTCCTCCGCGGTGCAAGCCGCCCAGGTCCTCACTAGCGGCAGGAAGCCACCTCCAGCGCTGCTCCTGGGACCTCCCTCACGGCTTTTGCTGCCACCGCTGCCGCTCACTCTTCCTTCGTGGCTGTGAGCCACGCCACTGACTCTGCCTCTGCAATGTCTTCAGCTTGTTCTAAGAAAATGTATGCGAAATGACAATAAATCTTCACAAATATCATAGTTTGGCAAAGTTAACCGATTTCATTCTTATTGTTCTTCTCAGATATAGATATCTAATTTAATGTTCTAATTTTTAAATAAAAAAATATATATCAGAGCTATGTAATATAAATTAATATTATCATTCTGATCAGCATAGACTCTTTTAGTGAGAATGATGCAGGTTTTTTGTAAAGCCTGTTGCTGCATTATGTTATCTGTAAACCGAGGTGATGTTCCCAACGTTTCTCGGTAAATAAAAATGTTTAAATAAATAAATTAAATAAATTGAGTTCATGAACACATAGTCTTAACTGTCGGGCACCTTAACTGAAGATCCAGTAAAGAAGATCTTAGTTCAGACAAAATCACATCTATGTCTTCATCTCTGGACTCTGGCCTGTTGATGTTGTAACTGTCTCCCTAATATTTAATTAAATAAGATGGGACTTGACTACTCTCACCCGAAGAGATCTTGCACAGCCTCGTTCACTTCATACCTGATATGAAACTGGAAATTCTAGATACAAATAAAAATAAAAATAAAGCAATTCCCTGTCTTTTTTTCTTATAGAGGAGTAACAGGTTTCTCTCCTTCTCTCTCTCGTTATACACTCTTTCCCCCTCATATATAGTGGAGCAGAAGTTCTCTTTAATCTAATAACGCATAGTCACACGTGTCCAACTTCCAATTTTACCTTTAATGAATTCACACAGAGCTGCCACTTTTAATTTTCTTTTCTATAGTGCTCCTATCATTGGCTCCTCAGAACAAGAGCTGTTTGAATCAGGTTATCCTTTTAAACCTCCTAGCTCTGATATTCATCAAATCCCTGTCAGTGCCAACTGCTTTTCCCAGGTTTTTGTTTGTTTGTTTAATTTAGGTTACTTGGATTCACAAATCATTTTCCTCTGGAACCCAAGCCTTATTCTGACAGGTTTCCTGGGTTTTTTTTTTATCATTTCCGTCTGATGTCACTAACAGCACTTTTTTTTTTGCTGACTCACTTAGTGTATTCACCAACTCTCCCACAGTCCTTTCATTGTCTCCTCTGAAATAAAATAAGGGTGATACACACTCACAGCGTCCCTCTGTTCTCACTTCAGCTTGCCCCACTGCACTTACACACATAAACATGCATGAGACAGAGAACTCCCTTATCAGCAGCTCCTCTCTTCAGCTGCTTTTCTCTGTCCTGCTTCAGCCTCTCTCTCTCTCTCCCTGCTCCCCCCCCCCCCCCATTCTACACTGTCTGTTTTTCTGAAGGAACCTCCATGTGTCCTCTTCAAGTTCATCATTCAGTCTCTTTAAAAAAGAGATAGGAAACTGTCACCAATGTAAGTGAAAGTCAAATTACTATCCCGATTGTTTCTTTATTCATTTAAGTAATTCCTTTTATAGTCCGCTACATCCAATAGATTTGATCAGTGCAGACCCCAAGATTCACAAACACAGTCACATCAAACAAATACAATGTACATTCACAGCTACAAGAAAGCTGAAACCAAACACATTATACCAGCCCATGAGGGCTCTCCTTGTTTGGGTCAAATCAATTGGAGGGGAATGAAGATGATGCTTCAAGGATCGGGCAGACCTCTGCTCGCCTGCATGCCAAGGAAGCATGGTTAAAATAAAGGAGAGAAAATGTTCTGTTTCTGCTTCAAAACGTTGATTATAAGGGAACACACTCCCTTCAGAGAGCAGGGTGGAGGAGGGGGACTTTCTGCAGGGAAGTGCTGGGACTTTCATGGACCTGGACCATACCAGGAATCTCTGTGCCCAGAGATGACTTCTGGGGTTAAGGTACCCTTTCAGATCAGTCCTAGTGACCCTTCTACATTCCTTTTCCTGAATGTGCTCCACCTCTGCCCCAAAGAAGATCCAGGTGTTGGGAAGAGTGCCTCCATGGCCAGCCAGAGTATCCCAACAGGGGGCCCAGTCAGGCTGCTTGTGCTCTGCTTCTGCCTTGAAAATGCTCCAGTTAAGGGGAAGAGCAACTTAGATGTCCCAAATGGGGACCCAGTCTCTGGAGGAAGTGCCAAGAACATCTGTCGACTTGAACTGTACTGGGAAAATCCTTTCCTGCATGTCCAGGGAGGGCTCCCTGTGCTTAGGTGTGCTTTCAGAGCAGCCTTCTAGATTTCCTAACCTGAATGCACTCCTCTTCTGGCCCAAAAAAAGCTCAAGGTAAGGGGAAGAGCACTCCCCATGGCCAGCGGGCACCTGTCTCTGGAGGGAGGTGCCAGGGATGCCTGTGGAGCTGGACCATACCAGGAAAACTCACTCCCGACTCCCGTGTGCCCACCGATGGCTCACTGTGCTCAGGTGCACTTTCAGATCACTTCTTGTGAGCTCTTTTGAAAACGAGTTGCTGATATTCTCTGTAAGTTCCTCCCCCCCACCCCCACACACATACACTTACACCTCTCATCAGTTGTAGTGAAAAGTCAGGAATACAACCTTCAAGTCATTTTTTTATACTAGGCTCCTGGAACTTCTTATCAGGTATAGGAAGCACATCTGACCTCATGCAGACCCTCCAACCAATCCTCCAGTCATTTTTTTTTTCAGTGACTTTTTCCAAATGTTTTCAGAAAGGTACGGAATAGCCAGAACTCACTGCCCATGAAACCTGGTGGCCTAGATTAAACCAATGTACCTTTCCTGACTGGACCAGGATAAATCTACTTTTTTTCTGTTGCGGAAGGAGTGAGGATAGACGGGCATCAGCAGCTGGGTTTTCCCCTTAACTTTCTGGAAGTGGAGTAAGACATCTTCAGTGACTCATTAAGTCAATTTCCAGTGGACCAGCAAGATGTTGGTGGAATCAGGTGTGGGAAATTCAGGGCTCAATGCCCACCAAATCTGGTAGCTCTAAACCAAACCAGTACCCCATGGGTCTTCCTTGAGTGGAGCAGGAAAATCCATGTTTTCTGCCTGGGCAGGAGTGAGGATAAGTGTTCCTTTGTAGCCAGTTCTCCCTTCCCCTTTTCCTGAAGTGAACATCTTCAGCAACCCAGAGCTCAAGTTCTCAGTGGACCAGTGAGATGGCATTGCTGAGGTCTGGTGGGGTAAAGTGACAGTCACAGCCTAGAGTTACTAAGAGAAGCATGTGACTTTCTTCTGTTCCACCTTTCTCTTTGCATGGTGGAACCTTGCTGTCACATTTCCAGATAACTGCAATCAAACCTGAGCTCCCTGATTGACCAGTCACTGGGCTGGCAGGCCATTCCAGTTGATCCAAGCTGGAACTTTATAACAAATATATATATAGAGAGAGAGAGATCTCTCTCTCCCTATGTTGTAAGGGAAATGCTTTTTAAGCAGTACAAAAGTGACTGAAAAAATGCTCAGGCATATGTTTGCTAATGAAGTTAGCTTCCTCAGGAGGATACTTTAACCATTTAATTAAAACACAGCTGAACTTATCTTGTCGGTTTTAAAAGGCTGCAACGTCTGGTCCTGAAAATGCTGGATAAGAAACCTTTAGAAAAAAAAAGATCACCATATTGTACTGCAAAACTGTGACAGCGTAAATAAAGCCCCTGTTGGAGTTTTTCCAGTGGATACTTGTGTGGGGTTGAACTTATTTGAAATAACGTTTTTTTGCACTGTGTTGCATTAGTTTGGATTCCCTGCTTCTAACCTTATTTTTATTGGACAATAGAATATGCTTGAGAGATTAAATAAATTATTTCAATATTCTTATAAGGGGTGGTTTTTGTGCCAGAGATAAGAACATAAGAACATGCCATACTGGGTCAGACCAAAGGTCCATCAAGCCCAGCATCCTGTTTCCAACAGTGGCCAATCCAGGCCATAAGAACCTGGCAAGTACCCAAAAACTAAGTCTATTCCATGTAACCATTGCTAATGGCAGTGGCTATTCTCTAAGTGAACTTAATAGCAGTAATGGACTTCTCCTCCAAGAACCTATCCAATCCTTTTTTAAACACAGCTATACTAACTGCACTAACCACATCCTCTGGCAACAAATTCCAGAGTTTAATTGTGCGTTGAGTAAAAAAGAACTTTCTCCGATTAGTTTTAAATGTGCCCCATGCTAACTTCATGGAGTGCCCCCTAGTCTTTCTATTATCCGAAAGAGTAAATAACCAATTCACATCTACCCGTTCTAGACCTCTCATGATTTGAACATTGTTTGAGGCTAGATGAAAGTGAACTGGCATAAGTTTAATAATCGTTCATACGTAGGACTCTTTGTATGATCTGCCTTTTTCATCCCTTTTATTTAAACTGATCACCAAGTTTTATATATTGTCACAATGTTTATATGTATTTTTTCAGGCACTTTTTAGTGTTTAAAAAGCATTTCTTTACTTTTCGGTTGGTGCTTTTAATTTTTTTATTATTTAGTTTGGGAGAGCTCTACTTTCACTAAGTTTATATACTGCTAATAGCTTAAATAGCTTATGATGTTTTAAAACAACAGTACAACAGTACATCCTTAGTGCTACCAGTTAATGAATGAAGGGGTCACACACAAGGATATATATTAATGAATTTGTTTTTGCTGAATAAATAAACAAACCATATCATTTTGTCTGTTATTTATTCAATGGGGTTATCTTTCTCTCTTAGCAGGGTTTTGATTAAGGTCTAATCATGTTTTGAGTATAAGTTCTGCTAAAATTCAGACCATGCTAGGGGATAACATAGGGACTTGATACTAGCTGTTCGTGCATACATACATATACTTGCCCCTCTCTCCCTGAACAAAATGCGCATAACAACAATGTGGCATTAAATAATGGCCGCAGTTTATTAAAACATAACCCGAGCCAGCAAATTATACAAAATTCCAAAGTTAATTCCCCCAAACCTCCACCGCCCCCATGCCCCTCTTCGCTTACCACCGCGTCTCAATGGTAAGCCGACTTTAGGTACCCCCCCATCACTCACCCCGCCATGGCACCAGCGAGGGTAAGCCTGCGGCCTGAGCATTGCCCCCCCCCCCCCCCCCCCCTTGCTCTTTAGGCCTTCCCGTGTAGCAGCCCCAAACTACACGAGCATTTCCCCCCCCCCCGCCGACTTTAGGCACCCCCCCATCACTCACCCCCGCCACGGCACCAGCAAGGGTAATCATGCGGCCTGAGCATTGGCCCCCTCTTGCTCTTTAGGCCTTCCCGTGTAGCAGCCCCAAACTACACGAGCATTTCCCCCCCCCCCCCCCTCCAATGTCCTTTACAATTCCAAATAATACATTAAATATATGGCTCGGGTTTTTCCGCCTCCACTGCGACATATATAATACAAACACTCATAAGATGATTAACAGCAATATAAAATTTCGGGAGGGAGGGAGGGAAGGAAAAACTAGGGGTGTGCATTCGGATTGACCGCATTAGTAAAACGCAACTCATATTTTTTTTTTACTTAAAAAATTGATTCGACATAAACGATCGGATTTCCCACATATCGAACATAGATATGTTCGATATGTGGGAAATCGCGATTATTGAGCCAAAATAAAAATATAAACCCCCTCACCCTCCTTAATCCCCCCCCCCCGACTTACCACAACTCCCTGGTGATGGAGCGAGGAGTGAGGACGCCATTTCTGCAATCCTTGGCGAGAAGCATGTGACGTCGGCGGCACGTCGAGTGACGCCGGCGTCACGTGATTCCCGGCTCGTTCGCGCCGGACGGCTCGTTCGGCCCAAAAAGAACTTTTGGCCAGCTTGGGGGGGCCTCCTGACCCCCCCAAGCTGGCCAAAAGTTCTTTTTGGGCCGAACGAGCCGTCCAGCGGGAACTCGCCGGGAATCACGTGGCGCCGCGTCACTCAGACGCGACGTCACGTGATTCCCGGCGAGTTCGCGCCGGACGGCTCGTTCGGCCCAAAAAGAACTTTTGGCCAGCTTGAGGGGGTCAGGAGGCCCCCCCAAGCTGGCCAAAAGTTCTTTTTGGGCCGAACGAGCCGTCCGGCGCGAACTTGCCGGGAATCACGTGACGTCGGCGTCACGTGATTCCTGGCTCGTTCACGCCGGACGGCTCGTTCGGCCCAAAAGAACTTTTGGCCAGCTTGGGGGGGTCAGGAGGCCCCCCCAAGCTGGCCAAAAGTTCTTTTTGGGCCGAACGAGCCGTCCGGCGCGAACGAGCCGGGAATCACGTGACGCCGCGTCACTCGACGTGCCACCGACGTCACATGCTTCTCGCCAAGGATTGCAGAAATGACGTCCTCACTCCTCGCTCGATCACCAGGGAGTTGTGGTAAGTCTGGGGGGGGGATTAAGGAGGGTGAGGGGGTTTAAATTTTTTTTTTGCACATATGTACATATACCCAACTCATTGGATTTTTTTTATGTCCATATTGGCCGCAAGTGGGACCCCCTTTCGGACATAAAAAATATGAACATAAAATTTTGCTCTGCACATCCCTAGGAAAAACCTGCCCTCTGCTTGCTGTTGAATTCCCAACTGCCGTTCTAAGCTCTGCTCCAGCCTATTGTTTAACTACTGACCAATAGCTTAACAGCATTCAAATTGCTGATGCTGCTATTGGTTACCTAACTCCCCTTTTTTCCCCCACCCCCACCTGCCTTTGCTAATCCTATCCCTTACTCACAGCTGCTCAAGCCCATGTTATCTGCGTCGGGCCGGGACAAGCCCGGACCGCCTTCCTTTAACAAACTTTTTCTCATCACTGTACATGTGCACCTTATATTCATCTCATGTAGCCCTCATATGCCTGCCTGAGTACATTGGAACAGTAGGCATTAGAAGTAATGCAACCAGTTTCATGGCTTTTAGATAAGAATGACAAACTCATGATGATGGTGAGGTTGATGATTATGAATGAAAAGCAAAATAATTAATCAGTGTCATTCAGTCTTAAATCCACTCAATTCCATTTTTCAGCATATTTGCTGTTTAAATGTATGATTGGCACAGCAGTGTCCCTCAGGATATGGATTACTCTGACGCGTGTTGGAATAGAAATCTGGAATTTTCTGACAGGGAAAAATCATTTTTTATGACATCTGTTGATGTGGCCTGTGGGAAGTCTGTGAAAAACAACTGTTTGAACTGCAAAGAAGGGGCTTAGATATAAAATTGTCATAGCAGCTATTGTTTAATTCAGCTGCACTGCAACAAAATGGCTTTGATTATATATGGAGAGCCACCTTCAAATGGTTCTTGAACAATTAGATGTTTTTCAGTCATGATAGTCAGAGCAGGATGGCCACTCTAGTAATCTTTAAGCTATTTTTATCAGTATTGTTGAGTGAAGAACAGACTCAGTTAGACTGCTTGCTTGGCAATTTGAGAAAATGACTTCCGCTTGTATCTCTCTAGAATGCAGAGTTTTAATGAGGAGTACAAAGATGTTTGTTATTCGTGGTAAATTATATTTTTCTCATGATAACCTTTTCTGACAACCTAACTTATCCAAGTTTTATAGCAGACTGACAGCTCCAGCCTGATTCTGATTAGATTCTGTCCTGCAAATCCTGCAGCACAACCAAAATATTGCTCTGCAGATGTTCTTGAGTCGAGAGTTGAAAAGTTTTCAGCCATCTGAGGCAAGACTTTTAAGGTTTGTTTTTTTTCCCTTGCTTTGTGACTGTGAGCTTTCTAGCTCTGCAGTGCTTCCTCGACATCACTGCTGAGTTTGCTATCGCTGCCTGTTGAATTAGCTGCTATCCCCAATACCCTCATCATTAAAAATAGCTACCGCAGCTGAAGAGTCGTGTTTGTCTTTGTCATATTCACTCTCTGTCATCTCTTTTGTAGCAACCTTTCACAATCTATACCTGCTGCTACTACAGAATCTTGCTGCTCTTCAGTGTCAAACTCCTACACCTCCATTTCAGAGTTATGATTACTGTCAGGTTTCAAATTATTTGTGCCAGACATTTCTAAAACATGAAAGAGAAGAGAGTCAATCTGCTTTCTGAAAGCAGGTAGTGGTACCAGTGCCATGGCTTCTTTCCTTCCTGCTGTGGGTAGTGGAAATAAATCATTTTGTTTTTAAGTGCCGCCAGTGTGTGAACAACTTTCCAGCTCCTGTCCATAGTTTTATTTCCTTGGCAGGTGGGACAGGTTTGCTGTCTGTAACTGACATTGTCGTTGTGATGCTTATGACACTTGAGAAAAGATGGTCACCGGGAATCACCTGTTACTGTTCGCATCTTTAAATGCTCCTTTCTGCAAGAGTTGTATAATTTTTTTCAGACTGACTAAGGGCTTCATTTATTATTTTCCCTCTCAGCACTCTTTTTACGTATTTATGCTGTAACTGCTACTACTCATTTTGCCAATGTAATAGCAGTGTGGTGGTAACATTACTGTTAACATTGGCTCAGGTGACTATTTGCATGGTAAATCTTCCTCCCATCCACATCTAGGCAATGTACAATATGATATAATTTTTTTGTATGGTTTTAAAGCACATAAAATTAAAAATAAACTTCTAGAGACTAAAGAAAAAAATCAAAATGTAAGAAAGATTTTCTTGTGAATATTTGTGACCATGAATGTGAATAAATAACCAAGGCTGAGCCACTTTTTTGAGTATCATCAGAACTGATCTTAGTCTATTTAAACCCTATTTACCAGCTCAAACCTCTACCTCAGAAATATTATCCCATTACACCTTTTTTTTTTAACCTCCGTCTACTGTGTCTTATAGGGTCGTACACTAAAGCTTTATCGCATGCGTTAGGGCCCTAACGCACGCGATAAGACCATATCGCATGCGAAAAGGACTTTTCGCATGTGATATAATGCTAATTAGGGGGAGGGGAGGAGTTGGGGCGGAGGAGGGAGGAGTCGGCGGTGTCTTTGCTGCCGGCAATAATGTTACCGTTATCGTTGGCAGTAGCGCGCCAAATAGCACCACCTTTCACGGTGGCGCTATTCAGTGTGAAAGCCGGCAGCGAAGACACCGCGGTGGTACGAAGGCTGCAGGCTTTCGCAGACCTGCCCCTTTTGCCTCCCCTGCCCCCCATTTTCACTGGATTCATCATTCAGCAATGAATGATTAATCCAGGCCTTTCTTTGCTATGACTCTGCTAAATTATTTTACTTGTTTATACTGTAAAAGAAATGTTTACTTATGCTGTTGGAAATCTGAACTTGCTTTGAGATCTGTTGGAAAAGCATGCAAATAAATAGTTAGATAAATAAAGGATGAGGATGATGATGATGATGATGATGATCACTTCTCAAGCCTATACCATATTTGTCACCTTTCCATCTTGTGTCACACAGACAATATTTCTGAACATCTGGGCTGTTACCATAAGTGCATTGGTACCACCTGCTTGGTATATTAGAGCATTATAATGCTTTCATGCATAACTGTAACTTCATGCTGAATGTATTTTTGCTCTTGATTTACTGCTGCTTGTGTTCACACTAGAATATCAGCAGGTTTTGATCCTTTCAATAACTATTGCCAATCAAGGGAGTATTCCAAGATTAAAACTAAAATTGATATACATGAATGGAATTTTTGAGTCAATTCCAGGGTCTGATTTAGAAGGGTCAGATACACTAAACATTTTTTCACATAGACACAGATTGGGAAAAAAAAAGCCTTAAAAAATTATACCCTGGTTGAACACAAACAAAACTGTTCCATAGAGTCCACACAGTCTTAGAGTAATTTCACAGTACAAATAGAACTGGGAGCAAAGTCAATTTAGCTAATCCAGATATGAATGCTAGAATAACTAATTTGGGAGCAGAGAGATTTATATGGGAAATCAGTATTAGTATCCCTCTTAATTATTGCAATCTGTTTTGCATTTAGACAGTACCCGTTGATTTGTGAAGCAAGACTATCACCATCATTCCACAAATCAGAGTGAAAAAAATGTCAGTGTTTGTTATTGCTTCATGTAAAGATGAAGAAGAAAAATATTTTAAATTCACTGTAGGCATACTTTAATCCTGTCAGAGGCAGACTGCCTCCTTCTTTGTGCTATCTCAAGACTTATCAACTGCCACTTTCCCTCCGATTTTTTTTCTTTTTTTTTTAATTGTCCTTTTGCTTATTATAATTAACATTTTATTCCAATGCTCATTATCTGCTTGTAGGTCTTTCTTGTCTCTTTCTGCCTCTCCTCTAGTTATACTCCTTTGCAGACCTCCTCCGTCTTTGAATTGGTAGTGTAGATTCCCAAAGCACGTGTCGATGACAGAAGCACTGAAAGGATACTTGTTCTGTGGATTTCTGCTTTGCTCTAATTTTTTTACTACTCAGCATGCTTTTACAGTTTTACATTATACATCTTCTGCATTTCACTTATTTTTTTACAGTTATAATTACAATTAACTCTCTCACTCCTGAAAGGATTCTCATAGTCTCTAACATACCTTTTATTCTTAAGCAGGTGCTACATTCATCATTTACAGAGGTCTATATTCAAAGCCATTTAGCTAGATAACTCACAAATTATACAGCGAAATGGCAAGTTTATATATCCCCCTTGCTTATCCAGCTAAAGGTTAGTTGCATAAGACAGCATTTGGGAATAGCAAATTGTCAAATGGTAATTGAAGTGGAAAAGTATCTATATGCTCTTGGAGATTTGGAGGATCTCGGTTTTAGAAACATTTAGTAAGAGACCATTCATACTCATCCATTCATTTCCCCTCCTTAGGACATTTTGAACCAAAACAAAGGTATCTTCCCTCCCCTCACAGGAAACACTATCTGAATGACATCTGCAAAAATCATAAAGAAAACCCCCTAACTCTTGTAGCAAATGGCAGAGTGGGAGTAAATAAAGATTAAAAGGCACCGGGGATAAAGAGGAGCCCTGAGGGACACCCCAAGTCACTGGGTCCCAAACTGAGCTCTGGGTCACCTATACGGACCTGTTGTTGCTGATCCTCTAGGAAAAAGCAGAACCAGTGATAGACTTTTCCCTAATACTTACCTCGCCTATCCTTTGTGCCAATATCCCACGAGAGATAAACTCAAACGCTGAGGATACATCTAATAAGACTATTAATAACCTCTCGCTTCTGGTCCAGTTCTCTCAAAACAAAATCAGAAAAGGAGATCAGCAAGGATTCCATTCTGTGCCATTTCTGAAATCCACACTCTTGTTCGTGTAAGATCTTGTTATCCTCAGTATAACTCAGCAACTGATTTAATAATACCACTCTTTCCATAACAGTACCTAACAAAGGAAGGACTGAAATTGGGCGATAACTAACTAGTGGGTTATTTAGGGGGTAAATGCAGAGCTTTCAAAACAGGATGCACAATCCCTCTTTTAAATTGGGATGGCAATCTCCCTCTTCCAAGGAACAGTTAATTAAAGTAGTGATAATCTCTTAACATTTCCCCAGAGAGGGCATACATTCAAAGGACTAAAGGAGACTTTCAAAAATTCTATTGCTTCCTAAGCCTCAGTAGAGGCAACTGGCTCAAAAGTAGACCACGTGCAACCTTCTCTGGGATCTAGGGTCATCGGCTCAGGCTGGGAAGCAGTATGTAACCCTAATCTTATATTAGCTCATTTATCTCTACAATAAGCAGCAAAACTGTTTCAGTCCATTGTCTCTGCATTCTCCGTAATCTTTACTGGTTCAATTAAACATGATACTAAATTAAATAACATTTGATGACAATTCAAGGAAAAATGAAGCTGTTTTCTGCAATACTTCCTTCAGTATCCCTTTAGTTCCTACCTATCTAGGCATTGAGCATTTAGGAATTTCCTTTCAGCACTCTGCATGGCCTGCTTATCAATTAAGGTTGCAGAAAACCACAAAACCTGTTACTGTTCTAAGGGCAAAAAGCAATAACTTCATTGGTGCAATTTTATATGGGGCATGCCATGAAGTTAGCAAGTAGCTCATTTAAAACAAATTGAAGAAATTATTTTTCACTCAGTGCATAGTTAAGCTCTGGAATTCATTGCCAGAGGGTGTAGATATGGCACTTGGGGGTAGATTTCAAAGGGGTACGCGCGTAGGATACGCGCGTACCCCCCGAAAACCTACCCCAACCCCCCCCCCCCTGCGCGCGCCGAGCGTATTTTGCATAGGCTCGGCTTGTATAGAGAGGCGTGCCGGGGGCATGGCGGTCGTGACGCGATGTTTCAGGGGTGGCGCCGCGGGCGTGGTTTCGGCCCGGGGGCGTTCCGGGGGCGTGGCCACACCCTCCAAAACAGCCCCCAGGTTGGGTGATGGCGCACCAGCAGCTCGCTGGCACATGCAGATTTACGTCTGCCTCCGGCAGGTGTAAATCTGGCGATAGAGGTAGGGGGGGGTTTAGATAGGGCCGGGGGGGTGGGTTAGGTAGGGGAAGGAAGGGGAAGGTGAGGGGAGGGTGAAAGAAAGTTCCCTCCAAGGCCACTCCGAAATCGGAGCGGCCTCGGAGGGAATGGAGGCAGGCTGTGCGGCTCGGCTTGCGCAGGCTGCCCAAAATCGGCAGCCTTGCGTGCGCCGATCCCGGATTTTAATGGATACGTGCGGCTACGCACATATCTATTGAAATCCCGCGTACTCTTGTTTGCGCCTGGTGCGCGAACAAAAGTACGTGCTCGCACAAAATTATAAAATCTACCCCTTAGTGTAAATGGGTTTAAAAAGGGTTTGGATAAGTTCCTAGAGGAAAAATCCATAAACTGCTATCTACTAGATACATGAAGCTTGACCGACGTGCCGCAAATGCGCAGTAGAGAGCAACTCTACTGCACATGCGCGGGCAGCACGTCGGTCAGAGCTTGCCAGTAACCAAAATGGCACGGCGAGGAGCACGAGCAGTAACGGCGGCGGCGAGCAGTAGCGGCAGCGGCGGCGAGCAGTAGCGGCGGCAAACAGTAGCAGCGGCGGCAAACAGTAGCGGCGGCGAACAGTAGCGGCGGCCAGCAGATCTTCCGTCTGCACCATCCGAAGGGGTTGCGAATGAGGGGGAGGGAGGAGGCAGTGACTGAGGGGAGGGGGGAGGGAGGAGGGAGGAGAGAGTGACTGAGGGGGGGAGGGAGGAGAGAGTGACTGGGAGGAGGGAGGAGAGAGTGACTGAGGGGGGAGGGGGGAGGGAGGAGAGAGTGGGGAGGGGAGAGAGTGACTGAGGGGAGGGAGGAGAGAGTGACTGAGGGGGAGGAGGAGGGGGAGGGGAGAGGGGAGGAGAGTGAGGGGGAGGGAGGAGGGGAGGAGAGGGAAGGGGAGGAGAGTGAGGGGAGGCGGGGAGGGAGAATGAGGGGAGAGAGGGGAGAATGAGGGATAAGGAAATGGACTGAAAAAAAAAGGTTAATGTAGCCCGTTGTTACGGGCTTAACGGCTAGTAAATCAATAAGGCAAGGTAGCTTGAGATCTGTTTAATGATTGGATATTTGCAAGGCACTTGTAACTTGGATTGGCCACTGTTGGAAACAGGATAATGGGCTTGATGGACCCTTAATCTGACCCAGTATGTCATTTCTTATGTTCTTATTCAATACCGAGGTTAAACTCTCCTCAAGAGACTTTACTAAACCATCAGTTGAATTACAATCCAGGTTGCCTTTGACACCCTTCCATTCTTCCCCTAATAAATTTAGATCAATCGCTCCCCTAGTAAAAAGATTAATACTCCTACCTATTATAGAAAAAGACTCTGAGTATAAAATGTGAAAAATATTAAATAAGGAACTGACCATATCACTTCCTCCAGCTAAAAAGGGCCTTCACTAATTTATCTGATAATAATTTAATAGGGTAAATAAATCAAGAATATGTTCAACATGATGGGCTAGTAAGTTCACTGACTGGGAAAGTCCTATTACCTGTACAGCATTTAGAAATTTTTAACAGAGCCAACTGACTCATAGTCTACTTTAACATTGAAATCCCCCATCAACAATAAACAAGGGTAAATCAAGAGCAGCAGTGAGATGAAGTAAGTAACATTCTTCATAGATGCCCGCTTCCGTCCTCGGGGCCTATAAAGCAAAACAATAGGCCAAGTCCCCATAGTTACCAAATAGTTTCACATCCCACATCCAATTTATGTGGGGTCTCCTGGACAACAAGGCTATCCTTATAGATAAATAGTACTCCGCCCCCTCCTTCTGATCCACCCTTGCATGATGATAGTCTCTATACCTTGGAGGACAAATTGAATTTAGCAGCAGAGAATCTGCTAGAGATAGTATCTATTCCCTGGAGGGTAAATTCAAATAACTTATATGGCTAAATCTAATATTTGGAGTTAACCAAGTAAGTTATTCTGTTACCTTTAGATGCATCTGCGAGCCATTTTAAAGTTAATCAGGAGCATGTTCCCAGAAAACCTTAGCATTAACTGTCTATATTCAAAAGAATATAGCTGGTTAAGTGGAGCAGCAGGATTAAAAAAAAATAAAAATCAAAGAAGGTTGTGGGCCTTTGTGGCCCTATCACTTAAGGCCTAACCTGAGTTCAAAATGCAGGGTCAAGCCTACAGCCCCTCCACCTATCCCCATCTCCTGAAATGTATTTATTGGTTTTGTTTTGTATTTTATAGAGATGTGTATCGTGTGATCGATCGTCTTAACGATCGATTTCGGCTGGGGGGGGAGGGAATCGGATCGTCGCGGTTTTGTTTTTTAAAATATCGTGTAAATCGTAAATCGGGGGAGGGCGGGAAAACCGGCACAATAAAACATCCCTAAAACCCACCCCGACCCTTTAAAATAAATCCCCCACCCTCCTGAACCCCCCCAAAATGTCTTAAATTACCTGGGGTCCAGTGGGGGGTCCCGTTGTGATCTTCCACTCTCGGGCCACGAGTGCGTTGATAGAAAATGGCGCCGGCGCCATTTTGGTTCCTGTCCCCGACGTCACGAGCGTAGAAGATCGCTCCCAGACCCCCGCTGGACCCCCAGAGACTTTTGGCCAGCTTGGGGGGGCCTCCTGACCCCCACAAGACTTGCCAAAAGTCCAGCGGGGGTCCGGGAATGACCTCCTGCACTCGAATCGTGTTGCTGTAATGAAAAATGGCGCCGGCCATACGGCCGGCGCCATTTTGGCGTACGACAATATGGCCGGCGCCATTTTTCATTACGGCAACACGACTCGAGCACAGGAGGTGGTTCCCGGACCCCGCTGGACTTTTGGAAAGTCTTGTGGGGGTCAGGAGGCCCCCCCAAGCTGGCCAAAAGTCCCTGGGGGTCCAGCGGGGGTCCGGGAACGATCTCCTGCGCTCGAGTCATGTTGCCGTAATGAAAAATGGCGCCGGCCATATGGCCATATTGCCGTAGGGCCGGCGCCATTTTTCATTATGGCAACACGATTCGAATGCAGGAGGTCATTCCCGGACCACCGCTGGACTTTTGGCAAGTCTTGTGGGGGTCAGGAGGCCCCACCAAGCTGGCCAAAAGTCCCTGGGGGTCCAGCGGGGGTCCGGGAGCGATCTCCTATGCTCGTGACGTCGGGGGACAGGAAGCAAAATGGTGCCGGCGCTACCTTTGCCCTGTCATATGACAGGGCAAAGGTAGCGCCGGCGCCATTTCTATCAACGCACCCGTGGCCCGAGAGTGGAAGATCACAACGGGACCCCCCCACTGGACCCCAGGTAATTTAAGACATTTTGGGGGGGTTCGGGAGGGTGGGGGATTTATTTTAAAGTGTCGGGGTGGGTTTTAGGGATGTTTTAGTGTGCCGGTTTTCCCGCCCTCCCCCTTCCCCCGATTTACGATTTTTGACGATAAATCGGGGGAAGTCCTATTAAATATCGCTTCTAACAATTTTTTACGATTTAAAATATATCGGACGATATTTTAAATCGTCAAAAAATGATTCACATCCCTAGTATTTTATGATCCAGTGCCTGCTTTCACTCTCCCCCTCCTTTGCCCTTAAATTTGTCTTCCTGGGCACCATTTCTCCCTTACCTACCCAACCACACGAACCTTATTCCTCCCATCTTCCCAATACCTTTAAGCATCTTCGTATGGATGATAGGAGGAGAGAGAGAGGGGACCCGGGAAGGCAAAATTGAATCAAATTTCAACAGGTCCAGGGAGCAGGCAGAGGGAGGAGGAGGGTGAAGGCTGGAGGCCAGCACAGAATCATATAAATAAATACAAAATAATAATTAAGTTTGAGGGATTTAGGGAGTGGGGCTGCATGCTCTGTCCTGAATTTTGAGCTCACCTGAGGGGGAGTTAAGTGATAGGGCCTCTATGCCTGTGACCTTCATTTCTTGTTTTTAATCCAACAGGTCTACTTTATTGGCTATATTCTTTTGAATGTAGCTGGTTAAGGCTAAAGTTATCCGGCCACATGACCCAGGATAACTTTAAACCTACCCGACAATATTCAAATCTGATTAGGTTTAAAGACATTTGGTTAGGTTTAAAGTTATCTGGATACACATGGCTGGATAATGTTATTCAGCAATATTCAGAGGGACATTAATCCCACTGAATATATGACATAAGTTATCCTGCTAACTGTAGCCAGATAACTTGTTCACTCACTTAATATTTACCTCAGCTTGTCATTCCAGCCACACATCATCCCTCAAATGCAACAACTTCCATTCAGTGAACCATTGTTATTAATCTTTGGTTTAAAAGAGAATACACACTGGTTTCCTATGCTCCCAAAATGGCAAAGCTGCACTTCTCCTTTCTACTATGCATCATGATTGTGTATAGGGAGAAAATGAAACTAGATATTATAAAACATTACAATGTCAATAAAACAGGATGAATAATTTTGACCACCTTTTCAAGTATTGCAAAGGCCTATTCTAGCATTGAATTTAAATATCATAATTGTCATTAACTTGGCACAAACAATGAACTTTCATTGAGTAACATTTTCCTTACTACAGACAGATATGTTCTTGGGGGTGGAAATATAATGCAGAATACCAAAAAAGTTAGGGGTAAATATTCAAGCCATAGCAGTTTATCTAAGTTAGCTGTTTAGAGTTAGCCTGTTAACTTAGATGGGATATTCAGCTGCATGGCTATGCAGCAGAATATCCCCAGATAAATCACTAATTAGCCGGATAAGTCTTATCCATTTAAGTTTAGATCTGCTATTGAGCAGGTCTAACCTAGACAGATAACCTATCCAGAAACGTCTCAATATCTCCACTTAGACAGATAACTTATTTGGCTAAATAGCAACACCCCATTACTCCCACTGTCAACCCACAAGCTTTCCAGCTAAAAACTTAGCTGTATAAGTGACTGATCGGGCTAAGTGGTAGCCGCTGAACATAGCTGGATATTCAGCAGCCACTACTTAGCTGGATATGTCTGACTTAACTGGCTAAGTACCGTTCATATATTAGTGATTATGACAGATACTTTTCTTCAAAGTTTATGTTGGTAGTATTTAGAATTTTTGTTAAATCAAACTGGAAAAAATAGCTTTAAAGGAACAGAACTAGTGGTGATTACTCAATATAGATGTTGTGTCCGTCGATCACAGATGGCTGCGACCGCTCTGCCTCACCTACCCTTTCCCTCCTCCCTTGGAAGGATGGCTGCCTCTGCTGCTGTTTGCTGAAACCATTGGCGTCTCCGAGCTAGCATGGACATCCCCGTCTGCCATGCTTCTTCCTGAGGCCTACTAGGGCACGCATGCGCACGCTGCCTACGCTTTTGAATATGTCATGGTACCGTTATCCACGCCTATCACTTCACAGGTGAAGCAAGGATGTGTAGAGGGTTTGTTAACCAATGCAATATGCATTTTTCTTTGCAACATACCCTCTTTCCCACAGAAGCTTCCAAGACCACCTATATCCTATCTCTACTTGAAGGAAGTGCTTGGGCTTCACCGTTATGGGAATGTAAAGATCCTATCCTGAATGACCTATCAGGATTTCTGAAACTTTTCTAGTCTGTCTTCAATGACCCAGCTTAATCCACCATCGCTGGATCTGCTCTGCTCAATCTCCAGCAAGAGAATAAGCCGCTAACTGATTATGCCATCAAATTTAAGACGTTAGCATCCGAATTACACTGGGACACAGGATGTTTACGTGCTATCTTCATGGAGGGTCTCAATTCTCGTTTAAAGGATGAACTGGTGGCTCGATACTTGCCTGATACTCTTGAATCTCTCATGGAACTGGCTGGGAGAATAGACCGCCGGATTCAAGACCAGACTCAAGAGGCTAAGAGTCCTCGGAAGACCGTCCTGGGAGCTAACCATCCTAAACCTGTGCCAATTGCCTCAAGCCTACCGTCTGCATCCTTAGAAGAATATGAGCCTATGCAACTAGGAAGAAGTCATTTAACTTCTAAAGAAAGGCGATTCCGCAAACGCATGGGGTTATGCATGTACTGTGTCCAATCCGGCCATGCCATCCAAACTTGTCCTATCTTTCCAGGAAACTTTCAGACCTAGGATCTTCAGGAGGACTCCTCCTAGGCCTCACCGCTACAACTCCTCCATTGTCTCTACCAGTTTCTCTTATCTGCGAAAGTCTTGAGTTTCAGACTCTAGCCCTAGTAGACTCTGGGGCCGGAAGAAATTTCATCTTAAAATGCTTAGTGGAACACCTACGGATTCCTATCACACCAATAGCTAAGCCATTGCTATTATCTTCAATCCATGGATAGCCACTTCCTGGAGAGGTTTCACTGATTACCCAGGCCACTGGCCTGCGTACCGGAGCTTTACACTCTGAAATCATCTCCTTCCTTGTATTGGAAAAGGCCATGCATCCAGTGGTGCTCGGACTACACTGGCTAAAGATCATATGCCACAGTTTAAATGGGCAACGTTGGAACTATCCCGGTGGGGACCTGGCTGTCAGGGCCGGTGTCTCGCAGACGTTTTTCCATTGATATGCATGCCCACATCTTTACCAGGCCTACCTCCACAATACGCCTCTTTCCAGGATGTCTTCTGTAAACAAGCAGCAGATATACTTCCACCTCACAGAGTTTTCAACTGTACTATAAACCTGAAACCCGATACGGAGCCTCCAAAAGGGAGAGTTTACTCGCTTTATGCAGCTGAGACTAAGGCCATGTCCGCCTATATACAAGAGAACCTTCAAAAAGGTTTCATCAGACCCTCCAAATCCCTGGCTGGTGCAGGATTCTTTTTTGTGGGAAAAAAAGATGGCACCTTATGTCCCTGCATTGACAATAGGGGTCTGAATAAAATTAACATCAAGGACCGGTATCCCCTGCTCTTAATTTCCGAACTATTTGACAGACTCCAGGGAGGCAAGATATTTTCTAAACTGGATCTCAAAGGAGCTTACAACTTGGTGTGCATTCGTGAAGGTGATGAATGGAAAACAGCCTTTAACACCCGCGATGGACACTTCGAATATCTCGTCATGCCCTTCGAACTAATGCACCTGCAGTCTTTCAAAATATGATGAACAACATCTTACGGGACTTACTATATCAATGTGTAGTAGTATATCTTGATGACATTCTGATCTTCTCCCAGGATCTACAAACACATCAAGAGGATGTCAAGAATGTTTTAAGACATCTATAGGAGTACCACGTATACGGGAAACTCGAGAAGTGTGAGTTCCACAAGGAATCTGTACCCTTCCTGGGATACATTGTTTCAAAAAAATGGGTTTCAGATGGACCCCAAGAAATTAGAAAGCATCTGAGATTGGCCCCAACCCACAGGGCTGAAGGCACTTTACCGTTTCTTGGGCTTCATGAACTACTACCGTTCTTTCATCAAGAACTATTCATCATTGATGGTCCCTCTCACTGCAATGATAAGAAAGGGAGCCAACCCTGCCAACTGGTCTCCTGAAGCTATATCAGCCTTCATGTCTCTCATAGAGGCTTTTCAAAAGAAGCCATGCCTCTGCCATCCAGATCCACATCGCCCATTCATCGTTGAGGTCAACACATCAGACATCGGCGTGGGAGCGGTTTTCAGCCAGTACAGCAAATCCAATGTGCTCCATCCATGCTCCTTCTTCTCAAGGCGGTTCTCGCCCGCCGAAAGAAATTACGGAATCAGAGACAAAGAGTTACTCGGAATTAAGCTGGCCATTGAGGAGTGGTGTCCTTGGCTGGAGGGTGCACATCAGATAGTAGGGTACACCAATCACAAGAACTTGGAATACCTCAGACAGGCACAACAACTCAATCACCGATAGTCACTGTTTTTTAACAGATTTGATTTCCTTTTGAAATACTGTCCGGGAGAGAAGAACATCCAGGCTGATGCCCTGTCATGATCCTTCTCCCTTCAGGATGTGCCTGACAAACCCCATCACATTATTGATCCCAAGAGGGTGGTTCTGGCAGCCACTCATGTTGTACCCACTGGGAAGACGGTTGTGGCAAAAATCAAAGGAAGAAACTGTTGAAGTGGGTGCACGATTCTCACCTGGCTGGCCATCCTGGTCAGAGTCGCACTTTGGCCATGTTACAGTGGTATTACTGTTGGCCAACCATGAAAAAGGATGCACAAGCTTATGTGTGTTCCTGTGCTGTCTGCGCCAAGCAAAAGCCGCCAGCCGGACGTCCTTGGGGACTGCTTTAACTCCTGCCAGCGCCAGATGAACCCTGGACACATATAGCAACTGATTTTGTGGTAGACGTACCACTCTCCAATGGGAACAATACCATTTGGGTCACCGTTGATCGCTTATCCAAGATGGCACATTGTGTAGCCTTACCAGGATTACCTTCAGCCTTGGAGTTAGGTAGACTCTTCATCAAACATATCTTCCATCTTCATGGAATGCCTAAGCATATTCTGTCTGACAGTGGAGTACAATTTACTGCTAAGTTCTGGAGAGCCCTCTGTCAAAAGTTTGACATCTTCTTGGACTTGACCTCTGCCTACCACCCTCAGTCTAATGGACAGACTGAAAGAATGAACAAAACGCTTAAACAATTTCTACGGTCCTACGTTAATTCAAGACAGAGTGACTGGGCGGAACTGCTGCCTTGGGCAGAATTTGCTATCAACTCACATCCTGCTACATCTACGGGGTCTTCTCCCTTCCATCTCATCTATGGATGACAACCGCTTCCTCCTCTGCCAATTCCCTTATCAGTGAATTATCCTGCCACACAGGCCACTGCAGCAGAGTTATCTCAGCTTTGGAATCAAACGAAGGATCTACTCCTTAAAGTAGGACATAAAGCAAAAAGGATCTACAATGTTCACCATTGAGAGGCACCTCAGTTTCAGCCTGGAGATACATTCTGGCTGAGTACCATGTTCCTCCATCTCAAACTACCTTCAGCACGTTTTGCACTGCGCTATATAGGACCCTTTGCTATTCTTTGGTGCTGGGGAAATCCATCAATGAAGATACATAACACCTTCCATGTCTCTCTGTTAAACCCTTGATGCTCTCAGAGTTCTCCAAGAAGACCCCAGAACCTACCAACCTGGACACAGAGGACAATATCGAATATGCTGTAGATGACATCTTGGATGTCCGTAAGAGAGGCAAGATGTGGGAATACCTCATCTCCTGGGACGGTTATGGACCAGAAGAGAACTCATGGGAGTCTTAGGCCAACATCATGGACAAGGAAATGGTACGTCAATTTCATCTTGTACACCCTTGAAAACCCAGAACACCAGGAAGAGGACCTGGAGGGGGCTCTTTGAAGGGGGGTACTGTTGCATCCATCGGTCGCAGACGGCTGTGACTGCTCTACCTTACTTCTCTTCTACCCTATTCCTCCTCCCTTGGAAAGATGGCTGCCTCTGTTGCTGTTTGCCGAAATCCTCGGTATCTCTGAGCCAGCATGGGCATCCCCGTCTGCCTTGCTTCTCCCTGAGGCCTCCTAGGGCATGTGTGCACGCTGCCTACGCTTTTGAATACATCATGGCAGGAACCTCTGGGGCGGCCCCACTGCATGACATCAGTACCTCCAGGTATTTAAACCACTGCTTCGCTCCAATACAACGAGTTAGCAAAGACCGGTTTTGCTTCTCTGACCGCTTCTAAGCTGCACGCTTGGATTCCTCACTACTGTCTGGGGTATCTTGCTCCTACGGAAGCTCTTGGTACCAGCTCCTCAGGGGCCTCTCGCTTCTACTTGCCCTCCAGGGCTAAGCTGCCTAACCTCACGGACACCTGCCCTTTGGGGGTCCTGTTTTCTTCTTTCAAGAAACTCTCGGCACTCCTAGGTACTCGCTCCTCGAGGGCCTATCCTGCTCTGGGTATCCTGCACTGTGGACCACAGGTCCCTCTTTTCATTCAACTACCTAAGGAAGTTATCAGCACTGCTCTCTGTGAGCATCATTATGCTCCAGCTCTCCTTATTCCACCCTTCAGGTTCACGGCCTATCCCGCGCTGTGGAACACTACCGGACCTTTGCTTTATCTGGGTGAGACCATCTGCTATAGAGACTGTCTGAGCTACTGGGATATCGCTGGACTCCAGTACTGCCCATTCCTTGGGCAAAATTCTACCCATCCACAGCAGTATAATAAAGCTTTCTTTCCTCAGTGTCTGCTTACTAGAGTCTAGCCAATCGTTGTGGTTCTCCACGAAGCCCCTTCCCGTGGGAGGGGTCATCGCCACTTTGACCAAGAGTCCACAATATGCCACAAACCCAACAATAGAAAAATAGAGAGGGACATGAAGAAAGAACAAATATCTAAGAATATAAGACATATCATGTTGAGTCAGACCAATCCAACAGTGACTAATCAGGGTGACATCTTATCTGACAAACCCATTTCTTGTTGTTCACTATCAAGGATAAGTGATGGCTAATAATGGTTTATGGAGCTTTCCTCTAGGAACTTGACTAAACCCATTTTAAACCCTGCTATGTCAGATACCTTGACTATATCCTCTGACAACAAACTGCACAGGTTGTTTGTGTGTTGAGTAAAAATACTTTCTCTGATTTGTTTTAAATCTACTCATAAGAAATACTATACCTCTGGTGAAAATGTTTTTTCAAGCTATGGGTGTTTGGAATTTAGGAAACTCTGTAATGCTAGCAAAGGCTCTGATGAAGGTGGACCCTTGGTGCCAAGGGGTGATTGGAGCAGCTTAGCAGGAAAACCTGCTAGGCGCATCCCATCAGCTGGTGGAGACACCTTGTGGTGGGACTAGCTGGAGCTTCGCCTATATCATCCATCTGCTGACAGTTTACTACCCAAGATGCATTGGAATTTGGCTTGGGGTAGTGTATACTTTCTGAATACATGGGGCCCAACATTCAGTCATCCAGCTAGTGGCTACAGTTAGCCGGATAACTTGTTCCAGATATTCAGGGAATATACGTCCCACTGACTATCCCTGATGAATGTTACCCAGCTTCTTTTTTTTGCCAAAATAATTGTTATTAATAACAAAGGAACAGCGTCCCTCGGTAAACAGTTATATGAATACACTCATAAAAATATACAAACATGAATTATGCCAGTAGAGTCAGTAAGTACAGAGCACCAAAATGTGTGGGAGCATGTACCCTCGTCAATTTTTAAACAGCGTGAAGAGCTTTTGCCGTATAATAGGAGAGTGAATGCCATCCACATTCAGTGAGACAATCTTAACTTGTGCATTTACCCCCGATATCTAAAGTAACTCTAGGAGGAGGCCCAACCTGGGACTCCTAGAAAAGAGAAGAAACATTTCCAAGGCCTCCCAGCCTAGGCCCCGGAGAAAAAGGAATCCAAATTCCAATTTGCTTGGTCCTAACTTTTGGTCTAAATCTACAAACCACTCTCTCATCTCCCCCGCCCCCCCCCCCATCCGACCCCTACCCCACACCTAGCATCCACATCCCCCAACAGCCATACCAATCGCACACCCATAGAAACCATACACACCAGTGCTCCAAGAGGCTCACGGCTTCTTTTAGCCAGATAACTTTAAATGAAACCAGATAGTGCAACTGATTCAAAGCACAGTGGCTTGTAATCTCACTGGTAGCTCTAGATGGATATCTGCAGGTCCATTGTTATTGGGACTGCACTGACTCTCTGTGAGTGTGAAATGTTAATTTAAAAATAATTTGATGGCATTTAAGACGGGTCAGGGTCAAGGCAACTGAGAAATCATTTGAGTTGGCATGAGACCAGCAGGAATTTATGGTCTGCCAAAAATCATTTCCTACAAATTCCTGCAGCCAAAGTCTTCTGCTATTCTTATTTACAGACTAGATCCTTCTCCTCCTCTAATCTACAATTGTGGAATAGTCTTCCATCAAATTTGATGGAGGAGAGGGATCTTTTGAGATTCTGGAAAGCTTTAAAATCCTGGTTGATGAATAATCCTGTTCAGTAATGATTATATTGAAGTTGAGTCTAGATTGGTCGAGATTTTAAATGGTTTTTGGTTTTAAATTGTGTTATCCTTTTGAGCCATGTTGTACATTACTTAGAAAGATTGTATCAGTTAAGCAATTAACAAATGTTTTAAATAAATAAATATCACTGGTTAGATTTAAAGTTATCCAGCCCCATGTGGCCAGATGACTTTAGATTAACTGAATATATTTAAACTTAAGATGCATTTTGAAAAATAAAGTTCACTGGTTTAGTAGAACTATCACTGCCTTCTCCCCATACACAGACAAGTTAAAAAAGCAAGGCCCTGCCGAGCTGAGCCTACAGCCTCCTCCCTCAAAAAGCCCCCTCGAACTCATCTTTAAAAAGTTAGTTTTAATTGACTTGTGTAAGGAGGGCAGCCCTTGCTGATGTCAGGGGGTAACCCTCTATCCACTCCATAAGCCCTTTCAGACTGGGTGTAGGTGATGTGGACCCCTGTGCGGAATGGTAGTCAAAGTTCCACAACAGAAAGCCCAGGTGTCTACCTTGTCCACAGGTAAAGAGAGTCCAGGTCCAAGCACTGAGTGGATCAGGCGGAAAGCAACAGAGTCTGACAGAAGATCCAGGGTCAGGGCAGGTGGCAGGCAAGCAAAATCCAGTATAGTCCAGGGTCAAGGTAGGTGGCAAGCAAGTAGTCCAGAATGGTCCAAGATTGAGAAGAGCAGCAAGCAGGCCAAATATAGAATGGTACGAGGTTGAGACGGGCAGCAGGTAGGCAGAAGCAGTATCCAGAACCAGGCACTCAATGAGCAAGGCAGAGAACAAGAACAAGCCATAGAGCCTGTTGCTAAAACAAGGAGTACAGATCCAGGTGGGATAAGTAGTCCTGAGTGCGTGACATCATCATTGGAGTAATTAGTAATTACCCGACTCCTTTGCCAGAATGCACAGAATCATGTGCACCAATACGCATGCACACTAGGGGTGTGCATTCGGATTGACCGCATTAGTAAAACGCAACTCATATTTTTTTTTTACTTAAAAAATTGATTCGACATAAACGATCGGATTTCCCACATATCGAACATAGATATGTTCGATATGTGGGAAATCGCGATTGTTGAGCCAAAATAAAAATATAAACCCCCTCACCCTCCTTAATCCCCCCCCCCGACTTACCACAACTCCCTGGTGATGGAGCGAGGAGTGAGGACGCCATTTCTGCAATCCTTGGCGAGAAGCATGTGACGTCGGCGGCACGTCGAGTGACGCCGGCGTCACGTGATTCCCGGCTCGTTCGCGCCGGACGGCTCGTTCGGCCCAAAAAGAACTTTTGGCCAGCTTGAGGGGGTCAGGAGGCCCCCCCAAGCTGGCCAAAAGTTCTTTTTGGGCCGAACGAGCCGTCCGGCGCGAACTTGCCAGGAATCACGTGACGTCGCGTCTGAGTGACGCGGCGCCACGTGATTCCCGGCGAGTTCGCGCCGGACAGCTCGTTCGGCCCAAAAGAACTTTTGGCCAGCTTGGGGGGGTCAGGAGGCCCCCCCAAGCTGGCCAAAAGTTCTTTTTGGGCCGAACGAGCCGTCCGGCGCGAACTCGCCGGGAATCACGTGACGTCGCGTCTGAGTGACGCGACGCCACGTGATTCCCGGCGAGTTCGCGCCGGACGGCTCGTTCGGCCCAAAAAGAACTTTTGGCCAGCTTGGGGGGGTCAGGAGGCCCCCCCAAGCTGGCCAACAGTTCTTTTTGGGCCGAACGAGCCGTCCGGCGCGAACGAGCCGGGAATCACGTGACGCCGCGTCACTCGACGTGCCACCGACGTCACATGCTTCTCGCCAAGGATTGCAGAAATGACGTCCTCACTCCTCGCTCGATCACCAGGGAGTTGTGGTAAGTCTGGGGGGGGGATTAAGGAGGGTGAGGGGGTTTAAATTTTTTTTTTGCACATATGTACATATACCCAACTCATTGGATTTTTTTTATGTCCATATTGGCCGCAAGTGGGACCCCCTTTCGGACATAAAAAATATGAACATAAAATTTTGCTCTGCACATCCCTAATGCACACCTTATACATCTCTTCGCCATTGCATGCTCATCACACACATCAGAGCATGCAAAGGCATCTCCCTGATGTGCAGTCAGCGTCCGAAGCTGTGGAGTCTGGGAAGGCAGCTGGGTTCTAACAACCTGCGCTGGTTCTTCCTGTTTGCTCCCTAGCTCTGAAAATATTAAACCACAATTAGGCCTCCGGGTGCCCCTCCTATCCCTTTTACCATTCCAGTACCCTAAAATTGTACATCTTCAGCTCACATAGCAGCCTACCATGACCCAGACCCAAAGCTTCTAGAATTGCTAAAGGAGTTACGCTGCATTCATAAGCAAGCATATCTCCTCTAGCAGTGCTAGAAGCACCAGGCCCAAGTTGCAGTAGGCTGCTACCATGATATGAGATAAAGATGCACAATTTTAAGATACCAGGAGGGTGGGAGTGTTAGGGATGGAGTTGGAATGGGGTTCTGGAGGGCAAATTTTGGTTTAATTTTGGAAGGACTGGGAAGATGAGGTTTAAGGTTTGGGAAGGAGGGAGCTGCAGTCTCATCCTGGCAGGGCCCTGGATTTTGAGGTCAGGTGGTAGGGGCAGAGATGGAGGCCACTAGGCCCATGTCTTTCTGTTTTATTTTGTTGCTAAAACTGCAGTTCCACTTAACTGACTATAATCTTTTGAATATAGCTGGTTAAGCTAAAATTATTCAACCACACAGGGCATTTGTCACAATGGTTGGAGTCTGGAGCTACCCTCTCAGAGAAGGTCAGGACTGCAGGGCAGGACCTGAGATTATCTTCTGCCTGGCTAGCTTTATCCCCTGCAGGTTGAGTCCTTGGATTCTGGGGGCCAGTAGGGTATAACTGAACAGGTTGAACAGGCTGGATAAGCTGGACAAGGCAAGACAGACACAAGCTGGACATAGTGGACAGAGCCAGACTGGAAGCTGAGTTCTGGGTATAGGTACAGGATACTGGAACAGTCTGAGGACTGGATATTAGAACAAGCAAGGAGCTGAGGACTGAATACTGAGATAGGCTGAGCACTGAATATTGGAATAAGCAAGGTGTTGAAGACTAGGGATGTGCATCAGGTGCTCGATCGTTTGCGCTTTTGGGTTCGTGTGGCCACAGGAAAATCACATTTTCCCGCGGATCTGCATTTTTTTTTAGTAAAAAATTGTTTTTCGGCTTAGCGCACGCTAACAAAAAGTAACAAAAAATAACAAAAATAAACCGTTTTTTGTTAGCGCGCGCTAACCCAAAAAACGATTTTCACAAAACTTCAGGGGAAAAAGTGTTTGTTTCTCATTTTAACCAATATTTAATGAATTAAGAAATATCGTACGATATTTCAATTTGTTATAAAAAGGATTCACATCCCTATTGAAGACTAGAATCTGGGACAGATGAGGGGCTGAGGACTGGATACTGGAACAGGTAAGGAACTGAGGATTAGATACTGGGACAAGCAAGGAGTTAAGGACTGGATAATAGAACAGGCAAGCAGCTAAAGACTGTATACTGGATCAGGAGGGTAGCAGGAAAGCTGGAAAGAGATACGAACACAGGCTTGGATACTGAGCAGTGACTGGGCTGGATATGGACACAGGCTTGACAAGGCAAGCAGGGAATAGATGCTGGGGAATGGACTGAGTAGGACATGACAAGACCAGACAAGGGCAGGACTAAACAAGGCAGACAAGGGTAGGAGCAGATAAGAACAAAACCGAGCAGAGAACACTGAGTCCCAATGGCAGCAAAACTGAAGGACCGAAGGCTACTAAGAATAAGGCACAGGTAAGGTAAGGTATGAGCAGGCCTCAGAGCAAGGTCCAGCAGTACAGAACACCCAGAGGCCAGAGCAAGGAACAAGATACAGGAAGGTCTGGAGGCTACAAAGCAAGGAATGGCCTAGATAAGCCGCAAGATGTAAGATACATGAAGGCCCGGAGGCCACATGGTTCCTAGAGCAAAAGTCCATAAATTGCTATTAATCAATAATGATTAGAAAATTGGGATCTATTCATTTAATGTTTGGGTACTTGCCAAGGACTTGTGACATGCTGGGCCACTGTTGGAAACAGGATACTGGGCTTGATGGACCATTGATTTGACCCAGTATGGCATATCTTATGTTCTTATAGATCAAGGAAAGAGTGGCCAGGTCAGAGAGCCAAGGGTGGCTCCATGAATTGGCATCTAGGTTCTGGCAAGGCAGGATTAAATGGGACTAGAGCTTGAGTGTGGTGCATGCTGCAAGACGAAACTTGGCAAGTCTAGAGGTGAGGCTTGCTGAGGAACTCTGGTGGAGAGGGGGCTGCACCACAGGCTGAGTCAGGTGGCTAGTGAGATGGTTTGGGTAACTCAGAGTTACCAGGATAAGTTATTTAGCTAATTGATCCCCTCCCAGTTACGTCCTTAACACTCCACTTTCTTATTTGGCTAAATCTTAGCTTGATAAGTAAGATAGATATTCAAAACCTGAGAGCTATCCGGCTAAATGGCTTTGAATATTGGTTCATTGTGAGTAATATTTTTCCTTTCACTAGCTGTAAGTGAATACTCTCTGCTTCTCTTATAGAAAGGTCCACTTTTCTTTTCCAATCATTATAAACAAAGGAGAAACCCAGCAAAAACAAGTCATGCTGTTTTCAATTAACAAATACCATAAGTAGGAAAGTGACAATGATCAACTTTTTTAAAACTTTGGACTACACTTTCTAGTGGTAAAAGCAGCTTTTAAAAAGACTAGAGATGTGAATCGGAACCGGAATCGTTAATTTTATTTTGTGCGGCCCGATCGCGGTTTTGTTTATTGGCTGCGCCCGAGCCGATAAACAAAAAAACCCACCCGACCCTTTAAAACTGTTCCCTTAGCTTTCCCCACCCTCCCGAACCCCCCCCCCCCCAAAACGTTTTACAAGTAGCTGGTGGTCCAGTGGAAGTCCCAGGAGTGATCTCCCGCTCTCGGGGCCATCGGCTGCCACTAATAAAAATGGCGCCGATGGCCCTTTGCCCTTACCATGTGACAGGGTATCCATGCCATTGGCCACACCCTGTCACATGGTAGGAGTAATGGACGGCCGGCGCCATCTTTAAAAATGGCGGGCCATCCAGTGCTCCAACCATGTGACAGGGGCCGGCCAATGGCACGGATACCCTGTCACATGGTAAGGGCAAAGGGCCATCGGCACCATTTTGATTAGTGGCAGCTGACGGCCCGAGAGCGGGAGATGGCTCCCGGGACCCCCACTGGACCACCAGGTACTTGTAAAAAGTTTTTGGGGGGTTCGGGAGGGTGGGGAAAGCTAAGGGAACAGTTTTAAAGGGTTGGAGTGGGTTTAGGGATTGTTTTGGTGTGTCATTTTTCTCGCCCTCCCCCAAAACGATAAGAGAACCCCAGGAACAAAATTGTGCGGTTCTGTTATCGGAAGCCCCCGATTTCTGATGATTTTGAAAATATCGTCCGATATTTTCAATTGTCCGAAGCCCGATTCACATCCTTAAAAAAGACTATCAGTTTTAGGCAGCATTTTGTGCTGTCCAGCCTAATACTACTTATAGCATATTCCCCTCCCTTCCAGTCTCCCAATATATATAGCATACATACTTTTGCACTCATGCCCATCCTTCATGATCACACACACAGCTAAATGAATAGTAGTGGTGCCTCTTGTATATTGCCGTGATACTTTCTGAGGGTCAGATATACTAATTGGTTTTTTTTTCCAATTTTGTGTCTACAAGAAATATACTTAGTAGAAATGGCCCTCAGTTAGGCTATTAGAAGCAAAATATGATCCCTACAGTTTTATTGTGTGCTGCGGTATTTCAACAGCAGTGCATCAGAGCTATTTATGTTTAAATCTTTTTATTTCATTTTCATCAAATTGACAAACAGTTCCAGAAATGGTGGATCAGAGCTATTTAAATGGACCATGTCAGTTTGCGCACAAGTGGCATAGCTGTAAGACATCCTGTTCTGATTTTTCATGAGGAACAACAGCTTATACTAAAAAGGCAGAAAGAGGGCTGTGGTTTTCTTTTCATGTGGCTTGGCTAAAGATGGATATGTAGTTGAGTTACCCCTCAGTGACCCTAAGAGTGCATCTTCTCTTTCATGCACATTATAGGAAATGTAGAGCATGCCATGGCAGAAATGACTCAGATTAGCAGCACTCACTGAGTGAGAATGTCTGAATAGATTCAGAATGAGCAGAGCTCCTATGAATAAAATGCATGAATGCCTAATCTTCCTTACAGAGTTCCATAACAGCTTGTCTGTTGAAGTAAAAATGAATGTACTGCATGTTATCTAGCTACTGGCTCCTTCCAGAGATGCCTATAGTGGTAGGAGACATTACAGACATTGGTCAATCCTCTGCCTCCTAATGTGTGAACCTTTTTCTAGGATCATAATTGCCTATATACTTGCCAACATCCAAGGAGCTTCTATGAAATAGTTAAGGGCACCAGTGTAGTTCTTCTGTTTCAACAATTCAATACAGTTATTTTTAGTTATGCTATCTTCAAGACTGCTCAAATTATAGGAGGACATAATTGCCTAATGATGCAAGTTAATAGTTCTAGAGCAATGAGGGCAACTAGGGCCACAATCATTAGGTCCTTTGAGGCTGCATGTGGTTGAGGCGACTACCATCAAGATGGGGCATTTTTGAGTGTGGTTTAGAGTGGGTGGCTTATGTAACTTATTAATTGTATTATTATTATTATTGAAGCTGATATTCAGTGCTGCTTATCCAGCTAAGTGGCAACCACTGAATATCCAGCTAAGTAGTTAGACAGATATCCAGTGGATGGGCAATGGGTGGATTTAGGCAGTGCTACTTATCTTACTAACTTACCCCTAGATGAATCATTCCATGATTTTTTCTCACAGGAGGTGTTCCACTATTGCAGAGGGGTGCCGCTGAAGTACTGGTGCCCCTCCCGTGAAAAAGCATTGTGACTGGCGTGTTCTTTTGTGTAAAGGCCAATCACCGTGGTGCTAAGGAATGCAGCGAGTGGCCCTTTAATGAGAGGGTGACCGCAACCTCATAGGACTGCCATCACCTTAAAGGGCCACTGGCCAAGAGGGTGAGGGGAATGATTGTGTTACTTCAAGAGGACTGGGGGTGGGGAAGTTGAGTGAGAGACTTCGGGGGGGGGGGGGGGTGAAGTTATTGATTTCAGGGGTGGTGGGGGCAAGGGGCATTGGCGCCATATGTTATTGTGTGCTTTGTAGGGGGGAAAGGGGGCTACAGTCATTGCCAGGTGGGTTTTTTTTGTTAATGTTTTCACATGTTCACCCCTGGTCAACTTCCCTGTTTGGCTGTGAGAATTGTTTTTTATTTTTCTGCCATTTTAAATTTTCAGTGGGAGCCTCAGGACTCACGTTAGTGTCTTTGGCCTCCTGCCTCATATCTAACGCATTTCAAATAAGTATAAATATATTTTATTTATTCATTTATTTATTTATTTATTTGCAGTTTTTATATACCGACATTTGTTTAGTAACCTCACATCGGTTCACAATTAACAGAAACATTGCAGCTGTGCCAAATAGAATGAACATGTGCAACAGTGCTTTACAATAAACAATAAACATTTACAATAAAAAATAAACTTTACAATAAACTTGTTAACGAACATATGCAATAGCTGACTACCTTCTTGGATAGCTATGATAAAATATTTACATAAAACTGACCAGTAATGACCTTCTTTGCATGTATTTGTGTTGTGGTAACGTGTGTTTTGTGGATCCTTGGGTGCTGTAGAGATGACCATGCCCATGGGGAGGAGCCCTGTGAGGATCCACAGCATTGGGCTAGACTTGTACTACACAAAACACCAAGTAGATCTTTATTAGACATCTTGAAGAGAACCACCAGAGGTGGCAGTAGTGAGGCAGTCTGTAGTTGCAGTCTCAGGGACCTCAGCAGAGGGAGCCCTTCTCTCCTTGATGACGTCAGGAGTTTCCGCAGCAGGTCTCTCAGCAAGGAGATACTGTGGATGAGATAGACTGAGAGATAGAGTACTCACTAGGTTTTTGCTGTTGGTAAGCACCAACATACACCAGGTATGTTGTAGAAGGTACAGGCACCGAGGCAGGGAAAGCAGGCCCTCAAGGAGCGAGTACCTGTTCCCTGTAAGGCACCTGAAATAAAGCAGAGAGCCCCCGAGGAGCGGGTACCCAGGTTAGTAGTTACCCCAAAGGGCAGAGACAGAGCTTCCTGCGGCACCACGGAAGCGGCAGAGTAGCGTAGACAGGAATGGATTTGAGTCCTCAACGAGCTAGCAAATCTGTGAAGGTAATATACCCAGATGGCATGACGTCAGCATGAGGGAACACCCTCGAGGTTTGCGCCAAGGGTTGTACAAAGACGTGGGTTGCGCGCACGTGCGCAACCTAGTAGGTACCTGGGAGGAGCAATGGTGGGAGGCTGCACCATAGCCGTTCCTGGGACGCCAGAGAGGTCGTCTTGTAGACGCGGCAGTAGCCATCTTTCCCAGGTAAGCGGGAGGAGCCGTGAATAAGGTGAGGCAAATGGGGCGAAGCCGTCGAGGACCGACGGATGCAACAATTTGCATTATTCATGCATGCAAATCAGGTCGTTATAATAGGGGATGGAATTTGTGCTGGGAGATGCAAAATATCACATATATTGTGTGATTATACATGATATAATGCACGTTAGAACTATAACGCAGCTTTATGAATTACCCGGTTAGTCAGATAACTAGTTAGTGATATTCGTACTTATCCATTAAGTTAACCAGAAAAGTTAGATGTGCCATAGAGCAGGTCTAACTTAGCCAGCTATAACTTCTCCAGCTAAGTAGCACCAAGTGTGAGGATATTGAGCAGCATAGCTGTGCTGCTGAGTATCCCATGTAAGTTAACAGGATAAGTTTTATCCAAGTAATAGGGTCATTTATCAAAATGCGCTAAGGCGTTTTTGCATGCATTAAGGGCTTATTGCATGCGAAAAACACCGTTAACGCATGCAATAAACCCTTAACGCATTCAAAAACACCTTTAATGCATGTGATAGCACCATATAGTATGGTGTGATGCAAATCCAAAAAAGAGGAGGTGTTAGGGGAAGGGTTTACCATTTTGCAAAGCCCTACTGCATGGCTTTAACTACACCCTTTTCAGTAGTGTTAAGCTGAGAGAAAGAGAAAGAAAGAAAGAAAGAGAGAAAGCCTAGCCTTAATGCCTGAACCCTAGATAGGTATTTATATCTCTATGGGAGGCCCACCTGGTAACTCAAGGTGAGGTTTAGGTACGTATTAGTGTAGGGGTTAGGGGCCACTTTGACATTCAAAGTGAACAGAACAGTGCTCAAGAGAGCACTGTTCTGTTTATACGTTTCACTTTGAATGTCAAAGTAGCCCCTAACCCCTACACTAATACCTAAACCTCACCTCAAGTTACTAGGTGGACCTCCCATAGTAGATACAAATACCTATCTAGGGGGAGGGTATTACAGCTAGTCTCTCTCTCTCTCTCCCTTCCCCCCTAGCAGTTGTACGTAGGAAATACCACATTATGGCACTTATCTCAAAGTGAAAAACAGTTAACACAATTTGCAGTAACTTAGGTATTAGCATAAACTGCCTATTACCATAAAACACACTCATTTTTCTATCACAGGTGATATTTAGTGCATTTTGATAAATCCATGCCTAACTTACCTAGCCATTTCCTTCTGAATACTGAGCACATTATATTTTTATTTATTATATTTTAATTGCATCCATTTCTTAATGAGGGTATGCAGTAGGATCTAATTGAGTTAGTTTTTTAATAATGAGCTATGAATGAATTATACTTAGTATTTTGCTTTGAATTTGTATTTAAATATTTTTATTATGAATTTTATTCCTTTATTATATAAATTGTATGTGAGATTGTATTTTGCAGATTGTTTTTATATATTTGCAAGCCACTTTGGGTGTTCCCATCAAGTTCATCAAGGTGGGATAGAAGTCCAAAAAGAATTATGATAAGGACTATTGACTGTCCTCAATAGGGATTGGTTTTTCTAAGGATTCATTAATCATTCTACTGGAATTGTATGCACCATTGTTAATATATATTAAGTGATATGGGTTCTATATTTTTTCTTTTATTATATAGAGAAACATATGTTCCTTACTAGTTTGTTAGGAGACATCTCTGTTTTATTTCCCTTAAGCAATAATGACCTCCATCTGTGTCTGATAATATTTATGCTTTTTATATTTTGCATTATTTTTTGTTTGTTTTAATAGCATGTATGTTTTAATGTCTTTTATGTATTGTTATTTATTTTGTATCATGATTTTATGAGTGTTAGCATTTAAGTTGCCTAGATTTTTGGATTGTGCAGCATATAAATATTGTGAATAGATAAATAACTATGGGACAAAGAATTGTTTAGCTTAGTATAGTGGAATGGAAAAAGCCTAGTAGATGAGTTATCTGTGTGGTCAGAAGCAGAGGATCTTGGGTAGACAGTTGAAGTCAAAAGAAAAAAGTGCAAGGTGATGTATATAGGGAAAAATAAACCATGCTATAGTTACACAATCAGGTCAATACAGTAAAGTGCGGCCGCGGTTACCCTGTTTCTAACCCGCCTTTTCCTCACAATTTGGCCGCGTTAGCCCAACCCGCGATTCACTATCCCCTTTAACCCATTCTTACCGCCTCTTTAAATCAACGCGTAACCCCTTCCGCCCGCGGCATGTATATTAGATGTAAACGATTGGATTAGCTATTCCCCCCCATTCAGTAACACGTGCCCCGACTATCGCCTTTTTAACCTGGAGTTTAGCCGCGCGTTTAACCTGCTAATTTACCGCCTAGCCTTACCCCTGTGTTAGAGGCAGGGGTAAGGGTAGACGGCAAACTTTCCCCCAAAAGGAAACCTAAAAACCTAAAATCCCCTCCTCCCGAAGCTACTCGACATGTAATCAACTTACTTTTTGTTGCTTTCAGCCCCTTCAACCTTCTCTGCCGTCCTCCAGAGGGGGCAGCCAGCGGCGAAAGCAGTGGTCCCCCCTGCGCAGGTCCCAGTTCTCCTGGCTCTCGATGATGTTCCAGCAGGTACTCCATGGCGCGGTTTCCTTTAACCATCTACAGGCAGAGATTATGGCAACGGGATCCATAGCAAAGCTTCTCTGTCCGGGACAGTGCACGGCCCCACTTAATATTTCCCAGCTAAACTTGAAAGGAGCTGGGAGCCAGCTCGACTTCTGGCTGACAGCTAACCCCCCCCCTCCCAAAAAAAAAAGACTGCTGAGTTACGGCCCTGGAAGCGAAGCAAAGCGTACTTTCATGGGCTTGAGCGCCCAAATTGACGGGCGCTCAAGCCAATGAAAGAACATGGACGGGCGGGCGTGACGTCACAGCGTGTGTCACGCCCGCCCATCCCTCTGCTTTCATTGGCTTGAGCGCCCGTCAATTTGGGCGCTCAAGCCAATGAAAGCACATGGAAGGGCGGGCGTGACGTCACGGCGTGCTTCACGCCCGCCCATCCCTCTGCTTTCATTGTCTTGAGCGCCCGTCAATTTGGGCGCTCAAGCCAATGAAAGCACATGGAAGGGCGGGTGTGACATCGTGACGTCACGCTCGCCCTTCCATGTGCTTGATCGCCCGTCAATTTGGGCGCTCAAGCCCATGAAAGTACGCTTCGCTTCGCTTCCAAGGCCGTAACTCAGCAGTCTTTTACACGATATTAGGAGCTACCACCCAGGAAAAAGATCTAGGCATCATAGCGGATGATACTTTAAAATTGTCGGCTCAGTGTGCTGCAGCTGTCAAAAAAGCAAACAGAATGGTTAATAAAACAGAAAATGTCATAATGCCTCTATATCAATCCATGGTGAGAATGCACCTTGAATTCTGTGTACAATTCTGGTCGCCGCATCTCAAAAAAGATATAGTTGCGATGGAGAAGGTACAGAGAAGGGCAACCAAAATGATAAAGGGGATGGAACAGCTCCCCTATGAGGAAAAGCTGAAGAGGTTAGGGCTGTTCAGCTTGGAGAAGAGGCGGCTGAGGGGGGATATGATAGAGGTCTTAAGATCATGAGAGGTCTTGAACGAGTAGATATGAATCAGTTATTTACACTTTCAAATAATAGAAGGACTAGGGGCATTCCATGAAGTTAGCAAGTAGCACATTTAAGACTAATTGGAGAAAATTATTTTTCACTCAACGCACAATAAAGCTCTGAACATCCCATGTAAATTAGTTGGGTAAGTGAAAGTTATCCTAAACATATATCTTTGAAACTGACCTCATAGAGTCTAACATTTAATAGTGTACTTCTCACTTTCTGTGTTTTTAGGAAATAATGTTTAATCCCTCTTGACTCACTGCCAATGTCCTTCTTCCATCTTTCATCTGCCTCACAAGAGTAGTGCAACTGTTTCCATTACTCTACCAGAACAATTATAGAGTGTACTTTTACCTTCTTAAGCAAGTTTTTTATTCTGAACCACAGTGGAAGCTTCCTTCCCCTTGCTTCAGGTAAAGTCTGAAGATTTTTGTTGTCTGCTATATGTTGCACAAAATTTGTATACCTCCATACAACAAAAAGGGCACTAGCCTTAGGGCTCATTGGCACCATTTTTAAATACCATCCTGGAAGGTCAGGAATGATTGGAGATCCATCCTACCCATTTGAGTATCTAGATCCCATGAACAGGGTAAGAGAAGTTCAAGGGGGTGGGATATATGAAGGCACAAGGGGCTTCTCTATTTACAATTTTGATGGCACTGGCACTGGTGTTTTTTGCAATGGGACATAGCTGAGGCCAGTGATGGTGGCTGATGGGCTGTTGCTTTACTGAAAATTAATCAAAAACAAACAGAATTTCATTTTTTTCATTTTGTTTTAAAAAATTAAATGAAATGAAACAGGAAGTTTCAAGGAAATGTCCTGTTTCATTCAAAATGAAAGCACATCCCTATTGGCAAGCAAAGGTACACACATATGTATGCCTATGTATTATCAAAAAGGTATACAAGTTGAAACTTTGAGACAGAAGGAGTATGCTGGTTAAGAAAGTTTGAAAACATTTGCTATATACTGATAGAAACCAATTCCTTCTTGTGATGGAGATCAGTCTTTCCTAGCTTGTAATTATGAAGATGGATCCGTCTAGGCTGGATTTGGTCCTCACTGCCGCAAAAGTGCATTCCTTCTGTGAAGAATGTTGTTCTGTGTGCCATGAAGGATCACTCACTTCCTATGTTTTGCAGAAGTTCTCAGACTTATCCCACTAAATAGAGCAGCTAATGTACCTTAGTTACTATAAAAATGCATATAATCATAGCATTCGGCAGCAGTTATAATTTGCTATAGTAATGCTTGGTAGTTCCAATATGTCTTGTTGATTGGTGAAAGTCAAAACAATCCCACGTACTTCTACAGTTCTTCTATTAAAGTGATGTACCAATGCCATAGATCTACAAAAGAAAGCAGTAATATTTTCAAAGACAAGCAATGTGAAACTTAAAGACAGACCTGTTTCACAGCTAGTGGCAAATGAAGTTATGATGAAAAGCCCAGATGGAGACTGAAATAATTATAAAGTCCTGCTGTTTGGAACAAGTGATATGTAGTGTCTGTCTTTGCATTTCTTCTGTTTTCTAATATTACCAAAATCCCTTTTGCAACCTGCAGCAGTAATCAGAGTAGATAACGTTTTTTTGACTCTCACCAAGAAACAAGACATTTTTCTGGAGCTACTTACCATTCATATATCTAGAATATAGAGCAGGGAAGGAAGGGACAGAGATTTGAAGGTTGTTAATTTACTCATAGTGAAAAGAACTTGCACAAGAGGCTCGCCTTCAACTGGATGTGGCATGAAAGATACACAAACTTGCCAAGTTAGGCATGGTATATAACAAAAAAAAGCCAAATCCATCACATTAAAACAATCAGAATTTGAACATAAAAATGTCCTCTTATGAAAATTACAATTTTAAAAAGAGAAAGCCAAATCTCTCACAATGAAATTTTACATATAGGGGGGGTCAATATTCAAAGCCATTTATCCTAACCTATTTATTAGGATAAATTAAATTGTAGGGGTTTTTTTGTTTTTGTTTTTTTTATTGGGGCATGTATCAGGTTAGATTTTAACTGGATTAATCATTTAACTGGATTAATCATTATCCAGTTAAAATCTAGGTGGATATAAAGGAGGCATTCTAGATTTTTAGAAGCTTTTGTTTTGGAATTTTAAAGTGGATTACATTTAGGGGCGGATTTTAAAAGGCGCGCGAATAGCCTACTTTTGTTTGCGCTCCAGGCGCAAACAAAAGTACGCTGGATTTTAGTAGATATGCGCGGAGCCGCGCGTATCTGCTAAAAACCTGGATCGGCGCGCGCAAGGCTATCGATTTTGTATAGCCGGCGCGCGCCGAGCCGCGCAGCCTACCCCCGTTCCCTCCAAGGCCGCTCCGAAATCGGAGCGGCCTCGGAGGGAACTTTCCTTTGCCCTCCCCTCACCTTCCCCTCCCTTCCCCTCCCTAACCCACCCACCCGGCCCTGTCTAAAACCCCCCCTTACCTTTGTCGGCGGATTTACGCCTCCCAGAGGGAGGCGTAAATCCCCGCGCGCGAGCGGGCCTCCTGCTCGCCGGGCCGCGACCTGGGGGCGGGTACGGAGGGCGCGGCCATGCCCCCGGACCGCCCCAGGCCGTAGCCACGCCCCCGTACCCGCCCCCAAAACACTGCCGACACGCCCCCGAAACGCCGCGACAACCGGGCCCGCCCCCCGACACGCCCCCGACACGCCCCCCTCGGAGAACCCGGGGACTTACGCGAGTCCCGGGGCTCTGCGCTCGCCGGGAGGCCTATGTAAAATAGGCTTCCCGGCGCGCAGGGCCCTGCTCGCATAAATCCGCCCGGTTTTGGGCGGATTTACGCGAGCATGGCTCTGAAAATCCGCCCCTTACTGTTTTAGTCTCCACCCTATTCACTGGGAGTCTGTTCCATGCAACTACCACCCTCTCTGTAAAGAAATAATTCCTATTAATTACTCCTGAATGTACCCTCTTTCCCCTTCACTACCTTTCATTCTAGCTCCTCCTTTCTATTGAAAAAGGCTCACCTCCTGTGCATGGAAACATTTGAGATATTTGAATGTCCCTATCATATTTCTCCTAGCTTGCCTTGGCAAGCTAGGAGAAATATGATAGGGACAAGTCTATCACCTTATGCTTTAGAATGAAGACCACTGACCATTTTAGTAGCCACGCTCTGGACTGACTCTATCTTTTTACATCCTTTTTAACATGAGGTCTCCAGAACTGTACACATTATTCCATGTGAGGTCTCATGAGGAACCTAAACAGAGGCAATACCACCCCCCTTTTTCTGCTGATGATTCCTCACCCTATACAGCCAAGCATCTTTCTGGCTTTTACTATAATTTTATCCACCTATTTGGCCACGCTAAGATCATCAGCTACAATTATCCCCAGATTTCACTCTTCCTTTGTGCTTAGAAGAATTGCACCTCCAATACTATATCTGTCCCTTGGGTTTTTGCATCCTAAATGCATTACTCCTCATTTTACATCTTAGCTGCCAGACCTTAGACCATTCCTCAAGTTTCATGAGAAACCTCCTTATGTTTTCCACTCCTTCCTGGCTGTCCACTTTGCTACAGATTTTGGTATCATTGACAAAAGACAAACCTTTCCCAACAACCCTTCCATTATGTCACTCAAAAATATTGAAAAGAACTGATCCAAGGATTGATCCCTGAGGCGCACCACTAGTAACTACTCCTTCCTCTGAGAAAAATCTATTTACTACTACCCTTTATCACCTCCCACTCAGTCAGTTTCTAACCTAGTCAGTAACTCTAGGATCCATACTGAGGGCAGAAAATGTATTTATGTCTTCTGTGTAGAACTGTGTCAAAGATCTTGCTGAAATCAAAGTACACTACATCTAGCTCTTTCCCTTAATTCAACTCTTTTGTCACCCAATCAAAGAAATTGATCAAATTCGACTGACAACATTTACCTCTGGTTAAACCATGCTGCCTTGGATCTTGTAATCCATTGGATTCCAAAAATTGAACTATCCTCTATTTTAGCAGCAATTCCATTAGTTTGCTCACCACAGAAGTAAGACCAACTGGCCTGTAATTCCCAGCTTCCTCCTTACTTCCACTTTTATGAATAGGAATCACATCAGGCCTTTTCCAGTACTCTGGAACTACTCCAGACTCTAAAGAAGCATTAAAAAGGTCCGCCAGTGAAGCTGACAGGACATCTCTAAGTTCCCTTAGGGCCAGATTTTATAATCTATGCGCAGGTGTAGATTTATGCGCGCAACCCAGCGCAAAAATCTATGCCTGATTTTATAACATGTGCGCAGCCACGCGCATGTTACAAAATCCGGGGTTGACGCACGCAAGGGGGTGCACACTTGTGCACCTTGCGCGCGTCGAGCCCTAGGGGAGCCCCGATGGCTTTCCCCGTTCCCTCCGAGGCCACTCCGAAATCAGAGCGGCCTCAGAGGGAACTTTCCTTACGCCCCCCACCTTCCCCTCCCTTCCCCTCCCTTCTATGCCCCCCCCAGCCCTATCTAATCCTCCCCCCACCTTTGCTGAATTATTTACACCTGCCTCCGGGCAGGCATAATTTGCGCACGCCGGCCGAGTGCCAGCACGCGATCCCCAGGCTCAGCGGTAGTGGCGACGCCTCTGGCCATGCCCCTGCCTCGCCCCTCCCCGGGACATACGCACGTCCTGGGGCTTGCGCACATCGCCGAGCCTATACAAAATAGGCTCAGCGTGTGCAGGAGGGGTTTTAAAGGGTTACGCGCGTTTATTACACACATAACCCTTTTAAAATCCGCCCCTTAGTACTTTCAGATGTATCCCATTTGCCCCCTTGCCTTATCTACTTAAAATTTAGTTAGTTCCTCAGGAACACACTGTTCTGAAAATGTATTAGGATGTACCTTATTTCCAATCTTATTTTTGTTTGTTTTATGTGGTCCTACTCCAGGCCCTTCCACAGTGAACTCAAGCAGAAATATTTGTTAAACAATTTTGCTTTTTCCACATTGGCCTCTAAATATTCCTCCCTTTCTGCTTCGAGTCTCACAATACCACTTTTGCACTTCCTTCTATCACTAACATATCTAAATAAAAGGTCTTGACCCTCTGTTTTACCATTTTGCTACATTTTCTTCTGCTTGAATGTTCACATTCTGGACTACTTTCCCATCTTCACTTAATGTTTCCAGATATTGTTCTTTGTCTTTCTCTTTCTGCGATCTCTTGTAGTTTATCAATGATAACCTTTTCTCCCTTACCTTTTCAGCTACTTCTTTACAAAACCAAAACAGTCTCTTTTTCCTCTTCGCTTTATTTACATTCCTAACAAAAAGATTAGTTGCCCTTGTGATATCTCCTTTTAGTTGTGAGCACTGTATTTCTACTTCCTCTAGATTTTCCCATCCAACTAATGTCTCCTTGAGGTACTCCCCCAACCCATTTTGAGAAAGTTATTATTTCTGAAGTCTAGGACCCTTGCCTTAAAATAAATCTTCATGTCTTGCATCCTAATATTGAACCACACCTTCCAGTGGTCACTGGATCCCAGATAATCATGCACCTCAACATCAGAAATACTGTCCCCGTTGGTAAGCACCAGGTCCAGATTCATTGCCTCCCGTATGAGTTCCGTTACCAGTTGACAGACCATTTCTCCTTGCAGAGAATCCAGGATCTCCCTGCTTCTAGAAGATACTGCAGTTGGGAAGTTCCAATTAATATCTGTAAGATTAAAATCAGCTAGGAGCAGCTCCTCCCCTTTTACAGCAACCCTGTGAATATCCTCAATTAAATCTTTATCCATCTCCTCTGTCTGTAATGGTGGTCTGTATATTACACCAATATAACCAGATGTTCCATGCCCTCTTTCCAAATTAATCAACAGTGCATCCTCCTGGCACTAGGCCTAAACCTTGGCAATGGGACCAGACCTTTTGCCTAGCCCCAGCGTGAAGCCTAGACTTCAGGTTAGTCTTCAAGGCTGAGGCCTGGTCCTGGTAGAGTTCTGGTTTGTTTGTTTGTTTTTTTTTGTATTTGGGTTTTTTTTGTTTTGGGTTTGATTTTCTTTTGTTTTTTTCTTTTAATATTTGGTTTGACAAATGAACCAATCCAAAAATAAATTAAATGAACTGAATATGTATTAAAAAAAAAAAAAAACCTAATTGAAAATTTTGGAATTGCACATCCCTAATACAAATGTTAGAAATCAACCAGTATTTCACCTGAGGTAAAGCAGTTCAAAATACTGACTGTTTATGACTTCTTTTCTTTAGGGAAATGAATAGGTGGAGTGAAACACAGGAGGAAGTATGTGGAAGATTGAGGTGATATAAAATATATTAGGCTGGATTATTTGCAGATAGTTTTATATAGGAGTAAACAAAAACAGCTTACTGTCAGCTCTCTAGAGAAAGCAAATCAAAAGAATTTCTCCTCAGCAGTTTAGTAAAACAAATCAAAGGAATAAAAGTGAAGGTTGAACAAAGGCTTGATTAATCTTCCATTCAGACTAACACAAAGAGCAATTCCAGGGCCATGTCCAACTTTTCTTTCTCTTTCCCTCTGGACTTCATAGGCTTAGAGCCAAGTTTATCTGGACCTCAGGCCCTTGCCTAATTAGAGGATTAACTTCACCTGTTCCTGTAGCTACTTACAGCTTGAGGGCTGGAAAACCTGGCATGAACTCAAAAATCAATTGCCTGTATTCTGAGGTAACAAACTCTGTTACAAGGCAATAATAGATGTGTTTACAGCATATAGGGAACAATTTTCAAAACTGGTGCAAAGTCTGTGGGTACTTTTACCCCTGAGCATTGCACCGGTTTTCAAAGACAAGTATACACCTACTTTCAAAGGAAAAAGTATCTGCAGAGATTTGCATCTCCTTTCTCAGAGAGTAGTTATTTAAGCCAAATATGTGCATTTTTGCCTCCCTTGACCTAACTTCTCTGGGAATATCTCCAGGGAATGCAGGTAAAAGTGGGTGTGTTGTCTGAAAACTGCTCTCAAATTGAAATTTGATACATGCAGACCATATTCCCAAACTAGATGAATATAGCATATCTATAGTAAATGTTGTTCACTAGCAAGTTCATATTTGCACTTTCCAGATAGAAAATTGTATGTATCCAGAGAAACATCTTCTTCGGGAATATGGTCAGCCTATTTCTAAACTTGATACAACCAACCGTATTGAAAACACTATGGGGCCGATGTAATAAGTTGCGCTGAAACTGCTGCAGGTTTATGCACGGATTTATGCATGTTTGTACCACTTTTTTCCCGCGCACAAAACCCTTATTACATCCCCATATATCAAGGTTAGATATAGGCTGTGTTAGGAGGTGAGATACTTGAAATGCCGAAATTTGAAATTACATTACAAACTCCATCAGAAATAACTTTGTCCACAATTTGGATTGCTTTACATTCATTAGAAAAGTCAGTATCCGGTCTTACCAAAGTTGTACTTGAAATGAAGAACCAAGTGCTTTTAAATTCAAATTACTTAGTGCAACAAAATCAAAAAATAGATGCAATGGAGCTGCGGCTAAAAGAGGTTGAAAAAGTGCAAACTACCTTATTGCAAGGTGAAAAAATCACTAGCAAGGGGCTTGAAAATATGGAAAATAGTATGAGAGCTCCTAATTTGAGATTATGAATTTTCTAGTTATAAATAATATTTCCCTGTTGGAACTTTTCAAGTTATATATTTCACAGATATTGAAGCTTCCTGAAGCATTAAAACTGGTAGTAACCAAAGCATATTATCTTCCATATGGCGAAGTTAATCTTGAAAACATGGAGGAACCAGCTGAGCCATTAGATGTTACAGCATTATTAGAGTCTTCACAAGAATTAATTGTGTCAAGAAGGAGACTGCTGCTTGTATCTTTTGCTTTTCTGATGGACAAAAACAACGTCTTTAGACATTTCTTCAGAAACAGTCAAGCGCTGTTTTATGGTTACAAAGTTTGGTGCTACCCAGACTTAATTAAAGTTACTCAACTTAGGAGAAAGCAATTTCTTGCAATGAGAATAGAAGTTTTACAGAAGGGAGTGCAGTTCCATCTGTGTTTCCCATGCAAATGCTATATAAAATATCGGGATCAAAATTATGTATATTTTGAACCATCTCAATTGAGAGCATTTCTAGACTCCCACACCTAAGGGTTCTCGTTGTTTGGTAATTAATTAAGGATAATGGGTTGAATCTCTCAGGCTACCTTATTTTCAGTATAATTATTTGTTTATTTCTTGATAATTAAGAAACACTCCATTACATGGGCTCCCTATTATTTTCCTTTATTTTTTCAATACAGTCTGTATGTAATTATATAAGATGAAGATATAACTGCTGTTAAATTTACAATAGCTGTACTGTATATTTCAAACAGGTGTATACTTGTGTGTATAATTAAAAAATCTGATGAATAAAAATTAAATAAAAAAAAGATATAGGGTGTGTTATTGATTTGTTATATATAGTTCTCTTTCAGGTTGGGTGTAAGGTTTCTGGCAGTGGTCACTTTGGTAAGGGGAGGAGCTTGATCATGACTGGTGCGTGCTGAGATTAAAAGGTCAGTTGTCTGATTAAGTGTTTGTGGACATTTGAAGCCGGTGTAGTGGAAATCATTGGAAGAATACAGCTTGCAGTAAGTGTTCATATTTGTTTTTAAGGGATTTTTTTGAAGACGTTTAGGTGATGATTATGTTATTTCTGTGGGTTATTTGTATTATAGGTGCTTATGCATTAAATGGATTTAGTGATATGCTCTTTTGTGGTTTGGTGAGAATTAATATTGGTGGTGAAATGGAGTTTTGAAGAAACAAATATATATGTTTGATACTTTGAAGTGCAGGTAAAATATTTTTCATATATATTCATGATGAATATTTTTGGAGTAATGGTTGCAGTAGAATGTTAATTTGTAATACTGCTTTTGTTTTACATGTATATATAGAGGAGTCCATTGGAATGGATCCCCTGAGGAAGCCCGCAAGGGTGAGACAAGGTTCCTTGTTGGGATGGTTATATACATTAGGAATGTGCAGCAGGGACGGATACGTTCGATTCGGTATTTGTACTCATCGGGACCCAAATCCGTTACATACGTTTTTGGGGGACCCCGATTCATCCATTAGTTACGTATGGTATTCGTTTCCCATTAAAGTTAAAAAACCCCCCATCCCAACCCTTTAAATTTAATTAACTACAACCCCCTACACTCCTGACCCCCCAAGACTTGCCAAAAGTCCCTGGTGGTCCAGCGGGGGTCCTGGAGCGATCTCCTGCACTCGGGCCATCAGCTGTCAGTATTCAAAATGGCACCGATAGCCTTTGCCCTTACTATGTCACAGGGGCTCCCGGTGCCATTGGTCGGCCCCTGTCACATGATAGGATCAATGGATGGTGGCACAAAGTAAGAGCAAAGGCTATCGGTGCCATTTTGAATACCGGCAGCCGATGGCCCGAGTGCAGGAGATCGCTCCAGGACCCCCGCTGGACCACCAGGGACTTTTGGCAAGTCTTGGGGGGTCAGGAGGGTGGGGGGTTTATTCGTTAGTGATACGTTGCATTTGTGGGGGTTTGCCATACATTTCGGAACCCCACGAATGCAACGAATAGGGACCTATACGTTGCGGATTGCACATTCGTTCAAAACGAATGCACATCCCTAATATACATGTCGGTGTTTTGGAAGGCGGTATATCAAGATTAACTGTACTCACACGGTGATGTTTGGAAGGTGACATCAAGTAAACTGCATATGAACTGTTTCCATGCAAAGAGGCTTTTTTTAAGATGGGATATTAAGATAATCTGCACCTACATGGTTTATCACCATATAATAATGCTTATTTGGCCATGTTTTTTTTGGTTTTTTTTTGAGAAGATCATATTTTAGCTGTTTTTTAAAGATTTTTTCATGTGAGTATGAGTGTGAATGTGTACATATGAGTGATATGCATTTGGGTATTTTAATATAAGGGGTTTGTTGAACAATGTTCTAGGCACCAGTATTTATATATACAAAAAAATATAAATATAAATGGTACAATGTAATGTTAATATTTTGGTATTGTCAATTATATATTATATTGAAAAGTTTTTCTCAAAGTTTTGTATTGTTATAAATAATAAAGTGGATCTATATATTGTATATTTATCTTTATGAATGTGTGACAGAACATTTACCTCTTGTATTGGTGGGATATAATTAAATATAGCCAGTTAGGTTTAAAATTGTCTAGATACATGTACCCACATAACTTTAAGCTTATGAGGCTATAGTCAACAAATATAGCTGGATACGAACCAATGGATTTTAAAACAAAATTTTGGGCTGGCATTCAGGCACCCTCCCACTAATGTTGAAATTGGGACCAGTGAGCCCTTGCTCCTCACCTCCTAAGCACTCTAAAGTTTTTCCAAAATGTGACAAGTTGAAAGGCTGGAAGTGGCAGACCAGCCCCCTCCCACCTCTGCAATTCAAGCCATCACCAAATGTAAGAATTATCCCTTCTTCCAGCCCCTTCTCAACCCATCACCCCCCTTATACCCCCCCCCCCCCCCCCAAAAGGGAATCCAAAACCTCTCATACCTGCCAGTACCCCATTTATGGCCCCAGCTGTCAAGGCCATGCTAAAAACATCCCACTTCCAGAAGCATCATGCATTGCTCTTATAGAAACACTAGTAAAATAAGCTATTGAAGTAATACTCTTACAATACCGCTAACTTACACAACCACTGTTGGTGTCAGAGCAATGCATGATGTTGCTGGAAATGGTAGACTTCTACCACATCACAGTGACATGGACCATTTAAGGAATGTCAGCAGGGTCAGCAGGACTGCAGTTGGCTTGGAGGGGTGGGAGAGGAGAGGGAAATTAAGAAAGAGATGGGGGAAGGAGAAGGCATTCTTCCATTTGTTGACAATTCGAAATGCTGAACGGAAGGCTAGCCCACCTCTTTGTGCCTTTCAGCCTGCCACATTTTGAGTAGAATTTGGAGAGTATGGTGGTATTTGGGTGGGCATGGGCCCATTAGCCCCAAATTGAGCACCACTGAGGAGGAGGAGGAGGAAAGCCCTGGCCCTTGGACTGAACTTGCTTTTTTTAATCCTTTGATGCTTATCTGGCTATATTCTTTGCATAAAGCTGCATAAGCTTAAAGTTATCAGGGAACATGTTCCCTCTTAACTTTAGATGCTCAGAAGAGCAGAGCTAGAGTTTGGAAAATAACTTCCAAATATCAGAGTCAGCAAGTTAAGTTACCTGGCTAACTCATCCCCACCTGGAATGCCCCTAAAACATCCCCAAGTTATCTGGCTACATTTTACCTTATCCACATAAGATATAGCTAAATAAGTCTCCTGAGATTCATCTAGCTGGGTTTATTAAGATAACAGCCTCATTGTATCTTTCTATATGGATCAGAGCTAGAAAAGGATCGGGGTGACCAGAATAATATGTAGACGTAATTAGTCAGGGAAAGAACAAAGGTAGTATGACTAATGTAAACTAATTGATTCAGTCCCCTTCTCAAAAGTTCATTTTGTCATTTAGAGGAATTGTTTTTATTGGCTGATGCCTAGAATGAAATCAGATCCTGATGTCATTGGGCATATTCTGATTGGTCCGGTACAGTGAGAACATTTTCAAGGCAATTCTTATTTCATTGACATGTATTGTAATTTTGAATCAAAGATCCTTGTATGAAATTGAGTAAACTTGTCAACAATGGTTTAAAACATTGACTTGTACTGCATAATGGTCAATCATGATAACTTTTCAACGGGGATAATCCAACAATATTGCAGAAATGGGTTCTTGTGAAAATGGTATACCAAATCCTCTTATTATATAGAATGGTAATAGATAGGATGATGGGAGTGATTTTCTGATCTCCATAGGCTAACAAAACAATAAATGAAATAAGAGCCTAACTCCAGCCAGTTATGTAGTTAGCCTTAGCAATTAGTTCTGATGTTTTCCTGTAGCAGATTCTTGGGCTTCAGAACCTACTACATTTAGGGCAGATTTTCAAAGGGTTATGCACGTCTATTACGCATGTAACCCGAAAACCCGCTCCTGCACGCGCCGAGCTTATTTTGTATAGGCCCGGCAATGCGCGCAAGCCCCGGGACGCGCATATGTCTCGGGGCTTGAAAAAAGGGGTGGGGAGTGGGCAGGGTGGGGCGGTCTGGGGCAGGGTGGGGCAGGACTGAGGCCTTCGGCATAGCGACTGTGCCGGGGGATCCGGCCGGCACTTTGCCGGCGCGCGCAACCTATGCCTTCCCAAAGGTAGGCGCAACTTATTTAACAAAGGTAAGGCGAGGGTTAGATAGGGCTGGGGGGTGGGTTAGGTAGGGGAAGGGAGGGGGAAGGGAACGGGGAAAGCCATCGGGGCTCCTCTAGGGCTCGGCGTGCACCCCGTTGCGTGTGCCGACCCCGGATTTTATAACATGTGCACGGCTGCGCACATGTTTTATAAAATCGGGCATAGGTTTGTGCGTAGGTCTTAAAATTTGGCCCTTAGCGAGAAAACATTTTCATAGGCAATTGCCTTTCTCCACTTCAAAAATCTCCAGTACTCTCACTTTAGAGATTTTCCCATTCTTATTTCCTCTGTGCGCCTGTGATATAGGCTTGTAAAAGCTACTGGGATCTCGTTCCTGGTTTATTACTGTGTTACTGCAACTGAGCTCGAAGCAGGGCAACAATGCATAGTGTAGCCTTCTTCTATGGTATACTACTGAATCACTCTTTCTTTATTTTAGGGTCTCTTTTTTAATGACCAGATACACAGGCTATTAAAATTGTAAACTATTTTTATCATAGAAGTTACTTACAAAGCAGAATCGCTGAAGCATACAGTCACTGACTTGTCAATCACTGAAGCACTATCCTCAAACTGGGATTTTTATGGTACCAAAGGTCTTACTGCATGTTTGCCAGAACCTCCAGTTTCCTGTGGCAGATTTGTTTGTGCCAAAAATTAGCAAATTTACCTACAGATTTTTCAAAATTCAGTGGCAAATTTGCATACTTTTGCATATATTTCCAATTTAAAAAAATTCATATTTTTTAATTTATGAAAATAGTTATTTTATGACAGTTCTGTGTCCAGCTAATTCATTTGATTCTTTATTAGTGACTGGTGCTGAGGTGGGGGGCGGGGAAGAGGGGAAGGGATCTGGAAATGGGGACAGGGAGAATCTCAGAGGAAGGAAATAAAGAAGGGATCTCAGGTAGGAGAGATAGAAGGATAAGGGAGGAAGACAGAGGGAAGAGAAGATGGGGGAAATGGAGAATAAAGGGAAGGAAGAGGGACCAGGAATGGGGGGAGGATTTGGGATGTGGAAGTAGAGGTGGAAAGAAAGGGAGGATTAGGGATGGAGTGGAGTAGGGAGGAAAAACTGAGGATGGGGCAGGAATGAGGGATGGAGGATGGATATGAGTGCTCGGGCAGTGAAGTAGATAGGAGGGGTATAGATATCCAGAGAGAGGAGAGGGAAATCCTGGGGAAATCCTGGGGAATCAGGAATTGTATATAAATCCTGATTCCCCAGTACGCCTTCATTCCCTGGTCCCTTGTAACAGAATCCCCATCTCACCCAGTCACACATCTCATGCTAGCCCTTTTCCCATAACCCCTCCATCCTATCACAACCCCATTCCATTTGAGACAGCCCCCTCATCACACCCCTATTTTTCTTTCCTTTATCCCCCCCCCCCCTGCCTCTCCCTTTCACACACCCCATCCCCTTTTTCTCTTATCCCCAGACTCTCCCCATTTCATGCACATCGTCACCCAATCCCCTTTGTCCTTTATCCTCCTAGCCTATCTCCGTTTCACAATATTGCCTTACCCCATCACTTCTTTTGTTAAAACTGTTTATACAAAATTCAGGCATCCTACAAAGTTATTACAACATCAAAAAGGTCAAGGAAAAAATAATTAGAAAGCAATCTGTAATACAAGTACAAAGTGTTTACAGCCCTTATTTACCTTAATGCCTCCCCCCTTCCCTAGCCTCTAACTCTCGCTTAGTCCCTCTTAATACCCCGCTTTCCTTGTGTTGGTCACTGCAAAAAAAGAGGAGGAAGAGAGCAGCAGCACATTGAGCCCCCACATCAGGCCAAGAAACGTTATGACAATGGCAGCAGCATCCCGACTAGACAGGACCCAGCTCCCCGGCCTCCCGTGGCAATTTCATGGGGGGCTGCACATTCCATGGGAAGGGGCAGATTTTGCGCACCTTCCCGCAGCAGCAGAATCGCAGGAGACCAGGGGCCCTGAGCTTGACATGGCTCACAATCAGGATTGACTGATACAGAGCATTACTCTGGTTCTATCTGGATTCAGGCATTTCAAAATCCAAGGAAGGGATCAAAATGTTGAACGTTTTCAAATAACCTCTGCATTTAAATAACTAGATTTAAATGTAATCCAACAAGGAAACTTGCTATTTTCAACCATAAAATAACTTCAGAAAAGTTATCAATAGTTAGCCCAAAACTTTGCATCATGCAATCTATGCAAGGTAGGAAAAAGCATGGGTGGAAGACTGCCAAGGAAGTCCAAGTGCTACATGGTGGCCCATGGAAAATTAGCCCACCTCCAATACCGGTGCCATGCAGGCAGGCTACCTTTCCATGGGCCACCCTGTATTAGCTGGGGAAAGCAATAGAAAACCACTGCAGTTATCTTGCCAGGGAAATCACTTTCACATGCCGGATAATGACCATTAAGGTCTGTGAAAACAGATAAGATATAAACTTCCACCACTATTAACTCTAACAGCCATGACTATGATGGCGTCCCGTTTTCATCCCTCCCACTTCGCAATCACCCACCATCCCGTTACCTCTGAGTGACCTCTTGTCATGCATGGATACATCCTTTAAACAAGGAATAATAACAAGCACGGATGTTGGATAAAAAGACTGCAGCTTTATTAACCATAAATATTTGTAGCCCAGACAGATGGTACCAGAACTGGTATGTCAGTTGCCAGAAAAAAACAGGCTACACCACCTCAGCTGCCCGCCGTGGCCACCAGGCAAGGCGGCAGCAAATCTGAGTCCCCTGACTTCTCCTCCAAGCAAGGGGGCCCCCTGACCTGCTGCATGCGGAACGTTGTTCCCTGTGCCGCCCAAAGCACCAGACTGCTGCTGACCTGGACCGTGATGCTCGCCTGCACCATGCCAGAAATGCCCCTACTGGCCCGGGTAACCGCCACCCCCTCCATTTGCTGTGACATTAACCCCACAGTTAGCACATTTTGCCATCATGTGACTACCTAACACATGCTGCTATCTTCCTCGTTTGCATATTAACACAGTAAACTTGCCACACTGACTAACATTAGGTGATCTCTATCACATATAACAGTCAAATTCAGATCAATCCAAATAACAATTAACCTAAATACAGATTGACCCAATAATCTTATGGCTATGCCATTGACTAACATCCGAACTGTAACATTAATCCACCTGACATTTTCTGTTTAACCAGGTAAAAAAAGGGGGGTGGGGGGTGGGCGGATGCTGGCAGGAAGTAAAAGAGGCTGGGAGTGCCTCAGTCGTGGCCCTTTAAATGGGCTATGACGTTATTGGCCTGCAACTGCTCCTCCCCCTCCCCTCGCCCAGCCCCATCACCCGACAAGCTGGGTCGAGGAAGGAAGGGGAAAGGGAAGCCGCACCGCTGCACTGCCCACCGCGGTCCACAGTCCCATCGGTCGGGTTCAACCGGGCCGCCCAGCGTGGCACATGGTTACAGGTGGGTTCCAGGCATGGGGGCGTGGGCCCACCCATTAACTCTTGCAGCTGTGACTGTATTGGCATCCCACCTTCATCCCTCCCACTTTCCATTCTCCCACCTCTGAGTGATCACTGGCCATGCATGGATACATCCTTTAAACAAGGAATAAGAACAAACACGGATGTTGGATAAAAAGGCCAGAGCTTTATTAACCATAAATATTTATAGCCCAGACAAATGGTACCTGAGCTGGTATGTCAGTTGCCAGAAAAAAACAGGCTACACCACCTCAGCTGCCTGCCATGTCATCCAAGCAAAGCAGCATCAAACCTGGGCCCTCAGCCTTCTCCTCGAAGCAAGGGAGCAACGCCCTGTGCTGCCCAAGGTGCCAGTCTGCTGCTGAACTGAACCGTGATGCCCACTTGCACCATGTCCGAATTGCCCCTAATGGCCCGGGTAACCCACAGGCATGAGGTAGGGTGCGCCCTTGCCTCATGCCCCCTCAAAAAACTTTGCATCATGGAAACTATGCAGGGTACGTGAAAGCATGGGTGGAAGACTGCCTATGAAGTCCAAGTGCTATTAGCTGGAGAAAGCAGTAGAAAACCACTGCAGTTATCTTGCCAAGAAATCACCTTCAAATGCTGGATATGATCATTAAGGTCTGTGAAAACAGATAAGATATAAAGTTCCACCACTATATAATACCATATTCATGATAGTCTGGTTTCTAAACAAACTGTTCTAAGGGATTTTGTGTTAGCATTAGATAGTTAAGGGCATAAAAAAAAGCATTGGTTGACAAACTCGTTCTATAAAACTCTCGACCAAGTCTGGTTTACAGGATTACAGAAAGGCAAATACACTCATTCTTAAACCAAATGTATACACATTTATTTCCAGAATATTCATTTGAGATATCCTGAAAAAGAGAACTATCTGAAGGTCTCAAAATCCAAGTTAGTGAGCTATTTCTTAAAAGCTAAATGGGAAGGTCAAATTATAACATCTGCTTCTATAATAAAAATTTCACCTGCAATGTAAGCTTTCTGCAAACATTCTGCTTTTAGCCATGGTGAGGCGATTGTGTGCAACCTTACACTAAATAGCTGCTAAGAAAATAAGCAATACCACACACTTATGCCTCCTTTTAAAAAAAACCTGAAAACATTTTGGGAGTTTAAGTCACAATTAAAATGGCACTGCCTGATATATTAAAAGTCTTTTCTGTGGTAGCTGGGAAGTATGACAGTTAGACATCCTGAGTTCCAGAACTTGTATGCTACAAGAATGCCTTGCTCTTTTGGGTGACAGTTCCTGTCAAAGAGAAAACAGTTTACCATCTACTTGTCATACTCCAGCCCTGCACAGCAGAATATGATTTCAAAGCATTCTGGTCTTTTTTCCCTAGAAATATTATGCATGTTTCTATTCACTTTTATTCATTTTAAGAGTCATATTGACAGGCCCTATAACAAAGAAAATGTTATGAAGGATTGCCTGCAAGTTTAAATTTTGCCCCAATTTAATAACCAATTATCTTCTCTATATTTTCTGTATCTGAATGTATATGCCTTCCTTGCATCTGTTTTGAAAGCAGTAAATGAAGTACTTGACTTTACCCCCTAGAAATCCCATTACATTCATGTTTAATTGATCTTTTTGTTTACTTATCAGTGCTGGTTTATTGTAACAGAGATGGATACCAATCCTCCCCTCGGTGAAAACTATGACTCTAGTATGTGCTAAACAACAACCGGACAGTCCGGACACCCATGGGCTCTTATCTGCCCCCTGCTCCAGCTCCGCTGGGCTCCTCCACTTACACACAAGGAAAGCACAACACAGGACTTGGATACAAAGGCTGCAGTCATTTATTAGAATCCCTAACATGGAAGTCTAAATAAGCGCTGAGTCCATTCAATAATGTTTACAAATTCGCAGCCGGGCAGGTACTGGTACTTTAATATCTGCCCAAGCAGAATCACGGGGTCTCACGCCTAGTGAGCCCCTGGAACAGGCATCATGACTGCCAAGAACCAGATGGGATCCCGGCTTGGACCACCACAAAGCAAGCCTGTTATGGTAGCCCAACCGCTGGAGTGTATCCCAGCCTGGCCGCCACAAAGCAAGCCTTGCCGGAGCCCCTCCCCACGTAACAGCCTCGATCTATCGAAGCCCTGAATGTGGGCCCAACATTGATCATTTGTGGCAAGTGGGTGAGAGTCCCTAGGCCTCTCACATACATATCGGCACCTCCCAGCTTCCTTCTAATGCTTCAGCATTTACAAAGGCCCTCCTGGACTCGGTCGCTGCTGCCACAGGGGCCCGGCACATGAGAGTGTGGAAGTGTCTTCCCATCCGCGCATGACGGACACCCCCCAAACAATGGCTATGTCCACTGCATCTGGGAGAAGAACCTCTACATCTCTTGAAAGAACAGATCATTACCCAAGTTCGACAAATGTACCCCATCCAGGGCAAATGGCTCTGTGCAGTACCCATCTACCCATTCATATCGCAAAAGATAACCACCCTGAAGTTGTATGGCTTTGGGTACCTGCCGGTAGAACTTGGTGCAATATCTGTCCCACCACCCAGTACACATCAAGCCATGACAGGGAATGATCTCAGACCAGCAGATTCTTGTGGTCAGCCAACAGGTCAGCTGGCTAAAATCTTTCCTGATATTGTTCATTAGAGCGATGCCAACGCCTTTGCCTAAGTCATTGCTGCCAAGGTGAATGATTAGGTCGAGCGGTGCTGTACTCGCTCTTCCTGACTGCAATGTGGGCCATAGCTGATGCCAACGCATACCTCCCCTTCCCAGCCAATCAATTGACCAACCCTTCTGTGAGCAGCTAAGGTCATGCCCAAAATTCCCTTCAATGGCTCTTCTTTGCTCATGTGTGATGAATGAGTGACCGACGATCCATACAGAGTGACCCTGGATGCCAGCTGCAAGTGAAATAGAAAAACTAGATCATGGAACACACCCGGCAAGTGCAAGCACAGGGGAAATGTCCTCATGCCTAACGTAAGACACATAAGCTCCCTACCTCCATCGACCCAATCGCTGAATTGCTGCCAGTGGGATCCCAGCGATGGTGGTATTGGAAGCTGAATACCAATCACCCCCAAAATAGACACCAAAACTGATGCCACCTGATGAGTCAGAGTATAACTGAAGGTCATTGCTGCTGACCGGGCTTGGGAGCCAGGCTGAGACACCATTGAAGTTTCTGAGGAACTTAATGGTTCAGGAGAAAACTGAACCAAAGCTTCAGGTCCTCCTTGATGGGCCTACTAACCCACAAGTTATAATGTCCATGAATCAGTCCTAGGTTGGACTGAATCAATTGATGCAGGAACATCCTTCCCATGGGAATAAGCCTTACAGTGAAGGTGAGACTGACTATAAGGGATTTCATGTGTCTCAGCATGACTTTCCCACTGCACAAGGTGACAGCCACTGCACAAGGTGACGGGAGTTAGTGTGCACTAACAGGGAGTTAGTGCGCACTAACAGAAAATGATAGAAATTGACCCTTTTCAGGTCAGTTAGGAATGAATATGTATTCCTATTGGCTGGCTGCCCTCTTATTTATTGATGTTACCAAGGTTCCCACTGAGGTGATGGTTGGGGGGATGGGAAATGGAAACAGTTGGTAGCTTGACAAAAAAAGTAATGTGATCAGTCAATGTGCTTTAAATCACTGCTTTGTATACATTGTTGCTTTCATGAATTATAACATCTCCAGCTCTCCAAGCCTAATCAAATATCAGCAGTCTCTTTCACTAGTCTCAGTGTCCTCACCTCCACTGCACTGCTCTAAACTCTGCGCTGACGCGATACAAACGACTCCTATGTTTCACCACAATCAGAAAATACTGTTATAAACAATCAGAAAATACTGTTATAATCCCTGAAGGCAACAATGTATACAAAGCAGTGATTTAAAGCAGACGGCAGCGGCTGGTTAGAAGAAGCTGAGACATTGTAATCAAGGACCCTATACTATGTGCGGTGTTTGTGACTGTGAAAACTTCATAAAGAAGAATACTAGCGATTATGAATACTTGGCATTACAAGTCTGACATGTGCACATCAACATGATGATAGAGTTGCGTTTGTGTATATAGGTAGTCCCTGAAGAAGCCCGCATGAACGGGTGAAACGAGATCTTCGTTGGGTGTTATTGAACTTGTATGTAAAAGCAACCATTTTTGTGTATATCATAATCATTGAAAAGTTATCGTGAGGTAGTACACTACACATTGTGAACGTGTATAAGTGTTATATTTAGTGTAATTAATGATCATGTTGGGTGATTTTAAGTGTTGAGTGTGTGGTTTGAGTATGAATGGGTAGTGAGTATGGAGGGTAATGTATGAGAGGTGGAGTTTTAATGTATATACTAGGGATGTGAATCGTTTTAGGACGATTAAAATTATCGTCCGATAATTTTAATATCGTCTTAAACCGTTATGGAACACAATACAATACAGATTCTAACGATTTATCGTTATAAATCGTTAGAATCGTGAGCCGGCACACTAAAACCCCCTAAAACCCACCCCCGACCCTTTAAATTAAATCCCCCACCCTCCCGAACCCCCCCCCCAAATAACTTAAATAACCTGCGGGTCCAGCGGCGGTCCGGAACGGCAGCGGTCCGGAACGGGCTCCTGCTCTGAATCTTGTCGTCTTCAGCCGGCGCCATTTTCCAAAATGGCGCCGAAAAATGGCGGCGGCCATAGACGAAAAAGATTGGACGGCAGGAGGTCCTTCCGGACCCCCGCTGGACTTTTGGCAAGTCTCGTGGGGGTCAGGAGGCCCCCCACAAGCTGGCCAAAAGTTCCTGGAGGTCCAGCGGGGGTCAGGGAGCGATTTCCCGCCGCGAATCGTTTTCGTACGGAAAATGGCGCCGGCAGGAGATCGACTGCAGGAGGTCGTTCAGCGAGGGTTCCGGCGCCTCGCTGAACGACCTCCTGCAGTCGATCTCCTGCCGGCGCCATTTTCCGTACGAAAACGATTCGCGGCGGGAAATCGCTCCCTGACCCCCGCTGGACCTCCAGGAACTTTTGGCCAGCTTGTGGGGGGCCTCCTGACCCCCCACGAGACTTGCCAAAAGTCCAGCGGGGGTCCGGAAGGACCTCCTGCCGTCCAATCTTTTTCGTCTATGGCCGCCGCCATTTTTCGGCGCCATTTTGGAAAATGGCGCCGGCTGAAGACGACAAGATTCAGAGCAGGAGCCCGTTCCGGACCGCTGCCGTTCCGGACCGCCGCTGGACCCGCAGGTTATTTAAGTTATTTGGGGGGGGGTTCGGGAGGGTGGGGGATTTAATTTAAAGGGTCGGGGGTGGGTTTTAGGGGGTTTTAATGTGCCGGTTTTTCGATTTTTCGATTTTTCGATTTTTAACGATTTTTCACGATATTTTACCCCCCCAAACGGCAACAATACGATTCCCTCCCCCTCCCAGCCGAAATCGATCGTTAAGACGATCGAGGACACGATTCACATCCCTAGTATATACCGCTTAGATAGGAGTTCCTATGTATTAGGTGAGGTTGAAAATATGTATGAACATATTCAATAAAATAATATTGTATGGAGATCTATTTGTTATAGGTCTTCTGGTTGTGGTAATAGGCCTAGGCATCAGTTGTCACAATTCATGTTCTGATTCTGCCAGCATATGAAGCTGGCGGCATCTTCCTTCTTCTGACCATGAGCAGCAGAGGCAGGACCTGAACTACAGGAGGAAGAGGAGAATGAGCTTGAAGAGCAACTAAGCGAGGAAGAGGAAGATGATGAGTGCCTGTGCCTAGGAAACTTGCACCTTTCCCTGCCTGTCCGCTCCTTTGGGGGAACCTCTATTCTATAATCATGAGGCTTACCCTGCTCCTCATCTGGCCACGCTGGTGATGACGGGTCCTTAGCGGCGGCTTTGGCATCATGGATCTGCAAGCGAAGATGCTGTGATTGGGTACTTGCCTGGATTGGCCACTGTTGGAAACAGGATGCTGGGCTTGATGATCGCTTGGTCTGACCCAGTATGGTAATTTCTTATGTTTTTATGTTTACTAGGGATACGGGAGCTCCTGGTGCTGGGCTCGAGTGGAGATGCTGAGGTATATTCCACATAGCCTGCAGGGCTTTATGTCCCTGCAACAAGTAAAGCATTAGTAAGGATAGGTGAGGTGACTTGTGTCCAAATGGCTTCCCTATATTTCATTTCCTCGGGGGTGGGCTGCATGATATTGGTGCTGATGGCACTGGTGCTGCTGCCGCTACCTCCAATGCTTTTCCTCCATGGCACCCATTTTTTGCCAAATTATGCTTTCTACTCGGGGTCTTTTGTGCCCTAGCTCCATGCTTCGTGGTTCCCTTGATGGCAATGTTTGCTCTTCGTGGCGGCCTGGATGCCCTACTTCTTCCTTGTTGGCTTCTAGCTCCCCTGTGGTCAGAGATGCCAGTGGGCAGGAGGACCACAGGGTCGGAACCAGAGACTTCCATGCCAGTGGGAGCCTCGAGGACGGGGGTATCTAAAACCCCGCAGCAAACTGTGCTGGGGCCTGCTGAGCCACAACCGAGGAGTCTGACCTCAGGGACATCCATACAAATGTTGGCAACACCTCCTATTGAGGTATTTATTGGCTGAAATGCAAGTATATTATAATTTATATTTTTTTTTGTGCAGCAGGAACTGGTCGGAGCATGCACTAAATTCAGGGCTGAGAGGCAGGATCTCCAGGACCCAAAGTACCCCGGGGAGGTGCAGCAGCTCAAACTTCTTTAACAGAAGTTAATCAATTTATAGAGCTGCTAAGCATTATATAAAATACAGAGCTCTTGCTGCCGAGAATCCCCCCTTTCTCTTTTTCTGTTTTGTTGTTAATTAAATATTTTTTTAAAATTTAAATAGAGGGACTCACTGACGAGGATACGAGCTGCTCAGGAACGAAATGGCTCCACTCGGGGGCCAAGAAGGAAAGAGACTGGCTTGAGGGTGCCGACGGGATTTAGATTCCCTACCGACCACTCCCCCAATGTGAGCAATCTATGCTCCCCCTGGCCAATCAAGCGGCCCAGCGTCAAGGCGTGCTGTGATGACATCACTGCCCCTGATATCAGGCCAATCAGCAGGGGGAGAGCATCATCAATTTTCCGCAGTGCCATGGTGCCCCACGGTGCCAATGACAAGAGACCAGCGCCATTGATGCTGGCATGTGGAGGGGAAGGGGGTCGGACCCCTCCCCTCTCACTGTGCTCAGTTATGTTGTGGGGCACAGCAGGGTGGGGGGCAGCCACCAGCATGGGTGCCTCAGACGCCTAGTTATTTGCGGCGCCCGCACATCCCTGCTGAGGTGGCCACCCATCTCTGATGATCTGTGAGACATACAGATCTCTAATGTCACTAGGATATGTAGGGCGCTTCTGCTGCTGCTGCCTGCAATTCACATAAGTGCATAAATTTTAGCAGCATTCTTTCCAGATACAGAAGAGGAAATGTTTTTAATGGCACACCTTTCTACATATAATACAGCTGAGATTACGTGATTTAATGCAAGCCTTTGTGCTTAATGAATGTGGCATTATTTGTACTTCAACCCTAAGCAACTGGAGAAATAACTTTGTCACTTTAGATCCTTACTCAAGCTTTCTGCCAGTTTAGTTGTCTTAAATTTCTGGTTATAAAAGGAAGCTATACTCTTAACTATATATTTTTTTTTGCTCTCAGCATGATCATGCAGTTCAACCTTCTTCCTTCCTAGATTATACATTGTATTTTTCACATCACATCATAATCTGTGTAAATCAGGATAAAAGTAATTTATGTTGCATTCATAATGGCAATCATCGATTGCTGCAGTTTCCTCTTGCACTTGCAAATCTGCTCCTGGAAGAGTCCACCTGACTGGTAAGATTACCATGGTGGAGCTACAAATACTCTAAGAGGCCTGGAATAGTGCTTCCAGAGTGGCATTGCAAAGAAAACTTTGATCTTCATTGCCTATTGAAAATCTCTTTTAAAAGTGTTCCATCAGTAGGATTGTATATCCTGCTTCCAGCCCCTGTGCCTATTTACCCCAACCTCTTCTCAACTCCTGACAGTACTGACCTCTTTTGAGCCTTGCAGAATTACTCAGCATTCTATGAAATCATTCAGCTGGCTTAAATATTAAAGAAGGGTGTTTTGGGGTCGATATTCAGCCATGGAGCAGCTTGTTAAGTTAGGTGGATATAGTAGCCATTGGCCATTGGTGGATATAGTAGCCATTGGCTATTATATCCACCTAACTTAACTATCTGCTCCATGGCTGAATATCGACCCCAATGCCACTGAATATTCCTAACTATCTTAAAGTTAGCTGAATAAGTATATCCGGCCAACTATAGGACAGCCCTACAGCATGACCAGAGTTATTCGCATAAGTTAAGCAGCTAACTCTGAATATCAAATAACTTATGCGGCTAACTCTGCTCCATTTAGAAATGCCTCTGACTTATGTGGCTAAATTTTAGCTTCATAAGTCATTATGTGGCTAGAATTTAGCAGCATATGGCTTTGAATATAGCCACCTAGTCATTTAGATGGATAGTATTCAGTTATCTGTCTAAAAGGCTTTTGAATATTGACCTCTTTGTTTCTAGCTGGAAGCACAACTTATAAGCCACAAACTATCATCCAACAAATCTTCACCACATACCAAACATATTGAGGACACTAGCATCATTCAACCCACTCCATGTAAATTACAGTTGTAAGCAAGCCTCATCATATTTCCCACTTTTGTTGCACTTCCCGGCCGTGTTGGTGCCGCGGCCGGTCCTGCTCACCTGGCGTGCACGTCTACCAGCTCCTCACTTGCGGCCTCCGCCAGTGCTGCTCATTCATGGCGTCCCTGGATGACTCCAGGCACATTGGGGCCTCCTCTCTCACAGCGCTCCTCGCGTCGGGGCTCAGCGTCCTCCATGGCATTGGCCCCGTCCCCTAGCGCGCGTGCGCAGAACTCCCGGACATTTAAAGGGCCAAGCATGGGAAACCCATTCACGGCGCACCCCAATGACGTCACCTGAGCCCTGTATAGAAGCAGGGCTCAGACTACTGCTCTTTGCCTTGGCAATCGGGTCGACACCATTGGTGTGCTAGTTTGCCTCTGTTCCAGTGTCTCCTGTTCCAGTGTCTCCTGTTCCAGCATCTCCTGTTTATTTATTTATTTATTTATTTATTTATTTATTTACATCTTTTCTATACCATCGTTAAGAAGGATCCGTCACAACGGTTTACAATAGGGCACATAAAATAAGGATGCTGAAATATATTAATTTACACAAGTGCCATAATGGTTCGATACATAGATTTCTAAATAATATAATTGGTTTGTGATACAATACTGTCCAGGATTTATCAGTTTAAAAATAATTCTAACTTTATAAGTGTCAAATTTACCTCCTGGTGATGGACGAGAAGGTAAAGTAAAAACAGAGATAGAAATTCAGCTACACACATTATTTGTTCGTACCTCACTTCGCCTGCCTCACTGTTTCCTCTTCTCTATTTGATAGTCCCAGCATCTCCTTGTTCCTGTGTCCTTCCCAGGTAGTACCTAACTGGACTGACTTCTTGGTACTGACTTCTTGGTACTGACTTCTGCCTGCCTGACCATTCTACTCTCTGCAGCCTTGATGACGCATGGACTGATTCTGGTATTGACCCTCACTTTGTCTGACCTCTCTTGGGCTGATACTCTGGCTCTGACCCTTGCGCTTCACTTGGACACTCTCTTCTGGCCCCCGATGACCTTCAGGCCAACATACTTGGATAACAACCGTGGCTTCCACGTGGCTAGACCTGCAGGCACTGCCTGTATCGTTCGGAGGACCTCCCTGAACTGTTGCCTTTCCGACGTCTCTGGAGCTTCTGGTTCAGGTCTAGCTTCTCCACTCTGCATCAGCTACGCACCCTTGCTCGTGGTGGGCACACCTCTCCGATACCTCTCCAGGAGACTACCAGAGACCCTCCTAAGTCCAGGCGGTCCGGGTACCCAAGGGCTCAACCTGTGGAAACCCCAGACTGATATTGGTGAAGCTCCAGCTAGCCTCTGTCTCCTTGTGTGCTCCACCTCCACCTCCACCTCCGACCAGAGGGCCGTACCAATCCTGCATCAGGCCAAGGGTCTACCTTCAGCACAACAACTTTTGCTTTGCTTCTGGGAACTTCTAGTTATGGGACACACAAAATGTCATAAAATGGTCCTTTTTAGATATAGGGCCTTATTTAATAAAGATATTTTTTCATTAGGCATAAGGAAATCAATTTTCAAAGGCATTTAGCTTGAGTAAAATTGTTCTTTTCATGTTCTTTTCAAAAAGAGGCTTTCCTATGGACATGTTTAGGTTGTGGAAGGAAAACAATGATCAAACAATTTATTTTGAATCGTACTAACTTTCGGGCCGATACAGTAAGACACGCGGGAGAGCCAGTGAGCGCCCGCTCTCCCGACGCGTGCCCAGGCCACTCTCCTGGGCGCGCAATTCAGTAAAGATATGCAAATTAGGGCCTGCAGTAGAAGGAGGTGCTAGGGACACTAGCGTGTCCCTAGCGCCTCCTTTTTTTTTTTATTTATGAATTTTCAATTTATACAATCACAATTTAGATTGTCTGTAATTTCAGAACAAGAAAGAATATTAATAAACAATATATCATCATTGACATAACAATGGCAAAAAAGAAAAATATTTCTTGTTCCTGCTAACTATAGGCAAACTAAGAGTATCCTCTATGAAAAACATGAGCAAAATTTATTAAATCTGAAACAAAGTCATAAACTACCAGAAAATGTTATGGGGTTCCCCTCTATTTCTATATTAACCGGCTGTTTTCCCCCCAAGAACATTTCTGAGGTGATCTGGATCTAAAAATGAGTAATTTTTTCCCTCACATTTGATGATACATCTACAGGGGTATTTCACTAAAAAGAATCCTCCTTAATCCAATACCTCCTGTCTTAATTTAAGAAAACTCTTTCTGCGGAGCTGAGTGGCCCTTACCAGATCAGGGAATATCCAAAATTTTTGTCCATACAAATTTTTTGATCTGTTACGAAAGAATAATTTCAATATATTATCCTTATTAGTAATGAAAGCAAACTGTGACATCAATGTACCTCTATTTTTTATTTCTAGTTCTTCTTGTGATTTTTGTAATAGATCTGAAATTTCTATAGATTCTTATGGAATTCCCTGATCTTTTCCTACTTGATTTTCCTGTTCTAATTCAGCTTGTTTTTTCCTTATACCTACATAAAAAGCTCTCACTATATCTGGTTCCGATTCACATCTCTAATAATGTGTATCTGGAATATTAAGAATTTGCATAACATATTCTTTAAACAATTCCCTTGGTCCCAATTGATTTTACCCTTAAGTATAATTGTTACCCTTAAGTATAATTGTTACCCTTAAGTATAAAGCTCTTATATTATTTTCTAAATTTTTGAATTTCCTTTGAAATTCATCTTCAATTTTAATTTGATGTTGTTGTATTGTTTCTATCTGCTCACATCTCTTATCTAACTCCTTAATTTCCTTTTGATGACCTTCTACTTTTTCCAAATTCACCTTGAGAGTTATTTGTTTTCCTAAATTCATCAGTAAGTTTAGCTATTGATACATCTAACTTTGTAATAAAATTCCATACATTTTCCAAAGTGATACTAGGAGGCTTTAATATCACAGTTCTAATAGTGTCCTGTTTAATAGTTCCAGCTGATTTTACAATTGGTGTACTTTCTTCTTTAGGAGGTAATTGGTAGATGTCAGTCTCAGTTTCTTCCAAGGATTCAATTGAAACTTGTGTCATTTGTAATTCAATCTCTGCCAGTTTAACATCATTAGATACCTCATTTCCCTCCAGAAATTCCTGAGGCTTTAAATCCTCACAAACTGTACCCGGCTTGACCGAAGGGGGCTTCCCTTCACTACTGTGTGGGGGAGGTGTCTCTGGTGCCCCGGGACTTAAGGATGCTTCTGGGACCATGGAAGAAGGATTTCACTCTACTCCCTCCTCCACCGTGGTCAGTCCTTCTGGGTTTACAACTGGGCATCCAAGCCATTCTGAAACACTCTGTTGCCCAGAGTCAGTAATGACTGAATTTAAGGATAGCCTTACCTTGGCTTTCCTTTTAGTATGAGGCATATTAAGGAAATCTACTCAGGGTACTTTATGTCTTCAGAAGGCCCATAACACATAGTCAATTCAGAGACGTACTCTTATGGAGGAGACAACTAGAAGATGAACAAAGCAACAAATATCCTACCTGAGGTGTATAATAGAATTCCAGGAAAATCGATGAAATAATTCAATGTATCTCTTAGGAAACGAATCAAAAACCAGACAAAGTCCAGGCAAAGCCGACCTCAACCACGCACCCCTTAGGCACGTGCGGCTTTGGTGGTGCGCCGGTGTCAGCTGCGCACCGCAATCAAGCCCGATCTTATTGGGCTTGCTTCCGGGTTCACCCACTTACGCAAAGTGTAGAGTCATCTGTTCATTGTCGGGATTGGAGGAGTCTCGCGTCCTGGCTTCAGTTCAGCTGTAAATAATTCAGCTCACCTCCAAGTAAGCAAGCAGGCAATTCAATTCACCTCCAAAGAGGCAAACAGGTAATTCAGTTCACCTCCACTTGCTCTTCAGGCGACTCTGGAAAATAGCCAGTTCTTAATGGGTTTACTTCCGAGTTCACCCACTTATGCAAAGCGTCAGACTCAACTGCTCTTTGTCGGGATTGGAGGAGTCTCGCGTCCTGGCTTCAGTTCAGCTGTAAACAATTCAGCTCACCTCCAAATAAGCAAGCAGGCAATTCAATTCACCTCCAAAGAGGCAAACAGCTAATTCAGTTCACCTCCACTTGCTCCTCAGGTGACTCTGGAAAATAGCCAGTTCTTATTGGGCTTACTTCTGGGTTCACCCACTTATGCAAAGCGTCAGAGTCAGCTGTTCTTATTTGGGATTGGAAGAGTCTCGCATCCCAGATTCAGTTCAGCTGTAAACAATTCAGCTCACCTCCAAGTAAGCAAGCAGGCAATTCAATTCACCTCCAAAGAGGCAAACAGCTAATTCAGTTCACCTCCACTTGCTCCTCAGGTGACTCTGGAAAATAGCCAGTTCTTATTGGGCTTACTTCTGGGTTCACCCACTTACACAAAGCATCGGAGTCAGCTGTTCTTTGTCGGGATTGGAGGAGTCTTGCGTCCCGGCTTCAGTTCAGCTGTAAAAATTCAGCTCACCTCCAAATAAGCAAGCAGGCAATTCAATTCACATCCAAAGAGGCAAATAGGTAATTCAGTTCACCTCCCTTGCTCCTCAGCGCCTCCTTTTTAACAGAAGTGGCGGCTGTCAGCAGCTTTGACAGCTGATGCTCAATTTTACCGGCATCAGTTCTCGAACATGCTGACAGCCATGGGTTTGGAAAACGGATGCCAGCAAAATTGAGCGTCCATCTTCCAACCCGCAGGCCGCAGCCAGATTTAAAATGTATTTATTTATTTTTTTAAAAAATTTTTGGGGGGCCTCCGACTAAATATCGCTATGATATTAAGTCAGGGGAAGTACAGAAAAGCAATTTTTTCTGCTTTTCTGTACACTTTCCCGGTGCCAGCCGAAATTAAGTCCTGCCTTTGGCAGGCATTAATTTCTGAAAGTAAAATGTGCGGCTTGGATGCACATTTTACTTTCTGCATTGTGCGGGACTAACTAATAGGCTCATCAACAGCATTTGCATTTTGCGGGCGCTATTAGTTTCGGGGGGTTGGACGCACGTTTTCCATGCGCTAGTACCCCTTACTGTATAAGGGGTAAAAATAGTGCATCAAAAACACGCGTCCCAGCCTGAGCGCACTTTACTGCATTGGCCCGTTTATTTTAAATCCCCTCCCCCCCCCCCCCCACCATCATCATCAAAAAAGCAGGAGCAAAGTACGCAAATACTTTTAATTTTTGTATTTTGGACTTGCTAATTTTTGAAGAATAACAATGTATAAAGTAGACATGTTAAAATCACCCTTAAATTTGTGCATTAAAACCATCCTAGTAGCAACGTTTTTGGATAACTTTTATGTTGTCCAATAAAATATCTCACATCTTGCAAAATATCCAGTTTTCTCCTGGACCATTAAGACTACAAGAACTCTGCACTACTAAGAAAGAAATGATCTGCAAAACTGATTACTATAATAGTTAAAGTTATTCTTTTATGCTGCACACAGTGACAGAAATAATTCGCTTTGACTACCATAAAACAGTCTTACTCAGGGGCTTCCTTAGCTCTGGGCACACAGGCCCCAGGCCCCGAGTACAAAGTTCCATGTCCCAATTCTTAGCCACAACCTCCGCTTTTTTCTCAGTCCTGTGCTGGGTCATCACTCCATGCCTACTGAAGAAAGAAGACTGCCGTATCTGTAGCAGGCTGTGCTGTGGTATACGAAGGGTGGTGCCATTGGAAGGGTTGAACAGTGTCAGTGCATCCTACTTTGTACTTCTGCACTGCACTTACACAGGTTGGCTGGTGGAGTCTGAGCACTAGGTAACATGTGCTTCCTGTTACTCCGTTCCCCTCTGCTCCTCTTCACCTCGCCAAGGACAGGAGCAACACTGAATACAGGCAGATTTTTCCTTTACCTCTCTCTCTCTTCTTCCACCCTCAGGCAAGAGTCATAGGGGGCACTTAACTACAGACATTGTCAACTTTCTGCCTGCAGCACCAATCTGATGGAGTACAGTGAGACTGACCCCACAGGCAGGAACTTGACAATGTATGTAATTAAGTTTTAAAAAATGCAGTCTCTGAACAGTGAATACTGCACTGATGAGAACACCTGCCTTTCTTTCTTTGTTCTCTCTGACTTTCTGTTTGTGGCAAAAGAAGTTAGTGTGAACGACTACAGTATATGCGTGTGAGACTCTTTTTCCACAACTATTGTTTCCTAGTGGAAGTCTATAATAGTCTTAATCAGCAAGCAAGTAGTGGACGTCTAATAATTTACATTGACCTCTTTGACACTACACAATTTGGCAGCTCCAACACCCATTGTTGAGACATCCAAATACAGTGTTATGAACACTTAAATATAAATTGCTGGAGGAGACCCAAGATGGCCGCCACAAGGTGAACACGGAAACGAGCTAGCTCCGCGTTTTGGTTTTCTTACCTTGCAAAAAATTTCCACGAGATAATTTTCTTTGTTCCAATGCCGCATACTAAACGCAAGGCTAGGATAAGAGGTCTCGGCCTCCATGCCAGAACCATTACTACGGCAAACGTGGATCGAAGATTCGCTCCCTGGTTTACAGTTTGAGCCAGTGAGGGGAGCCGTTGGCATTGATGGCGTGGAGCGGACGCCACACGCCCTGGCTGATGAGATTTCTCTTAGTCCCAGCGAGCCTGCAACCCCCTCTCTCTCCTGCAAACCCCCGATGCAAGGGGTTTTGGGTCAACAGCAGGGAATCTCGTCGGACCAACTTACTGGAACAACAGATCCCCAGAGAAGCGGTGCAGATTGTATACTGGCTTCGGTGAGCCTGGGAAGTACAGGCTCCAGGGGAAGTGAGTTTGGAGCAGAGCATGTGGAGCGAGATGAGGAGGGCCCTCTGAACCAAGGAGGTGAAGAAGAAGGGATCTGCGTAACGTTGAAACATCCACTGAGTGTTCCAGATAAGGTAACCTCCGAAGAAATATGGAAAGCTCTAATAGTAATGAATAAAGCTAAAGTGGACTTAACAAATGCAGTAAAACTGAGCTTAGATAAATCTAATGGCTTGGATAAGAGAGTCCAGATAATGGAAACTAAAGATGTGAATCTGGATAAAGAGATTAGCAATATGAAAGAAGTTCAGGTTAACTTTATAAAGTCTGAATCATTTGTGAATGGCAAATTGGATTTCTTAGAAAACCAGATGCGGAGAAATAATTTGAGGATTCTCAACTTTCCGAAAACAAAATGGATGCCTTTAAAGGACTTAATTAAGAGCTATTTTATAAATATCTTGATATATTCGGAGGAAAAATTGGCTATATTGACGAGGGTTTATTATACCCCAGGAAAGAAAGGAGCAGATAGAGCATCTCAGGAACAAGAGTCGATGGTTAAAGATAATTCCCCTGATAATCTGACAGATTTCATTGAAAAATCATTTGAAGCTCAGATTGAGGAGCGTGCAACAGTTTTTCTGTCTTTTCAACAAATATCTGACAGAGACGAAGTACTGAGAAGATCCTTTAAAAATCATTCTGCATTATTTTATGGTTTTCAAGTAAGAGTATTCCCAGATATCACAAAAAGAACTCAAGAGAAAAGAAAAGCTTTTTTGAATTTGAGAAATGAAGCTGTATCTAAGGGGGCTAAGTTTAATTTGAAATACCCATGTCGATGTATATTGGTTTATAATAACAATAAGTATATATTCACTGAGTTAGATCAATTACGCACATACCTGGACTCTCACTCTGGTTAGGAACAGAAGGGTAGGCAATTTAAAAGAAAATAATTGCAAATAACCTTGTGTTGTTATCTTATAAGATTGTTTACAATTTTTTTTTCTTTATAACCGCTTTAAATATATTGGATCTCCCCATTTGCTTATAATATGGGAAACAATTTATGTCTAGTAATAATCTAGAATGAATATCTGGAATCTTTTCCTAAAAAAAAATTTTTCTTATTGTTTTTCCTTTTTCTTATGTAAATGTTTCAATTGTAATTGAAATAAAATTCAATAAATAAAAAATTAAAAAAAATATATATATATATAAATTGCTTGGTCACACTTTCTGCTATCTCCACTTTTAACAAATTATGATCCTCTGTGCTTATACCATGCCCACTTAAATTCCATTACCTGTTTTACCTGACACAATCCCCTCTGAAAGAGCATTCCCTGCTTTCAACAACCTTTCCACAAAAAAAAACCCAGAAAGATATTTCCTGACATTTCCTCTCAGTCTACCCCATTTGGAGTTTCATATCATAATACCTCATTCTTAACCATCCTTCCTCTGAAAAAAGTTTGCTTTTTGTACATTAACAATACTTTTCAGGAATTTAAATGTCTCTATCACAGTTAGGGGCCAATGCAATAAATGTGCTCAGAATACAGGCGCACACTGTTGAGCACCCATTTCCCTAATGCGTACCTAGCTACCTTTCCTGGGCAAGTGATCCAATATTTAAATGAGGGGTCGCGCTAAAAAGGAGGCACTAGGGACAAATGTGTGTCCCTCATGCCTCCTCGGCATCAGGCACTTAGGAGAGTTGGTTGTCAAGTGGGTTGGGAAAATAGTCGCTCAATCTACAAGTGTCTGTTTTCTCCCACTACTGGCATAGACACGCACAAGAGACACGGCCTGGACCGTGTATCTTGTGTGTGCTATGGACATCCAGAATTTGTTTTTCAAAGACTTTTTAAAAAACTAATACTGCTTTATTTGGTTCCTCCTACTTGGTATTGCTACAATAATAGTAGGAGGAATCACAGAAAGCAGGATTTTTCTTTTTTTTCAATGCATCCTTTAGTGTGGCATACCTTTAAGCCAACTCTGGACTGGAGTAAAATTTGCCGCATTGCAAGGGCGCATCGGCCAAGCAGAAAATATATTGGATCATGGAGATTAGCTAATAGCCTCATCTACATGAATTTCCTTGTGATAAATTCTATTAGCTTTGCAGTTTTTGGATGTGCTAATACCCGTATTGGATCGGGGATTATGGCCGTGCATCCAAAACACGCATCCAATAGCATGTTAAGCAGTGTGAAGTGGTTAGTGCACAGTATTATATTGGCCTTGTCTGTTTTGCCTCTCTTCTAGAGCAGTGCTTCTCAACTCATTCCTTGGGGATACCTAGCCAGTCAGGTTTTCAGGATATCCACAATGAATATGCATGAGATAGATTTGCTGATATTCATTGGATATCCTGAAAACCTGACTGGCTAGGTATCCCCAGGGACTAGGTTGAGAAGCATTGCTCAGTGTAATCTTATCTCACAGGCCTTCTGATGCAGACTCCACACTATTCGGGTAGCCATTTTCTGGTCTGCCAAAATTGTATCTACACCTTCCATAGTTAAGACCTGCAGAATTGGATACAATATTCCAGGTGAAATCTCACCACTGACTTTACAATAGAATAATCACCTCCTCTTTTTTACTAATTATATCCTTCCTTGTGCAACTTAGCATCCCTCTAGCTTTAGTTTCTGCGTTCTCACCTTCCTTGAAATCATATACATGGTATGAGTTGTGACAGATGTGCTACCAAGCAGAATTCAGAATTACAGTTTGGATTTAAATATAATAAAACAAACGTATAAGGAATTATTTTTTAAGTTTAGAATAGATTTCTAAATTCCTATTATTGAGCCATGTTATTTTTGGGAAAAGATATTTTTACCTTAGATTGCAAACTTTGTTGACCACAATGAACAGTTGGGGTTGCATGCTTATATATAAAATAGGCTAATATCTTGTGTACCAGGCACACATCATTATATTTGTTTGATGTTTTCACAGTGTTGTGTTCTTTTAATGTTTTATTAATCATGTATAATAGCTTCTTCAGATGCATCGTGCTCTATTGGGGAATATTTACGGCTATTAAAGGGCTCTTATGAGCAGACCCAAAGACAGTTATTGAGGAAATCATGAAAAATTATACATTAAAGTAAAAATGTGTAAGTAATAAAATACCTGCAAATGTTTGAAGTACCAGGGGATTAGTGAAGATGAAAATTTTTGGTGCATGTGTTAATATTTTCTCCCTCCCCTTTCAAAACTATGATTGACTGAGCTATTTGTAAAAATCACTTTAAACCAAAATGATACATTTTTGGCAGGGATTACAGTAGAAAAAGGGAAAACATTAATCACTTTAAGATAACTGATTCATTATTTAAACAAATGAACTGCCGCTGGATAAAAATCTGGAAATACAAGATCAGAAGGTGTAAAGTTATGTCCTAATAGAGGAATGGAATATTTAATTAGATATCTATATAGGAACATAAGAACATAAGAACATGCCATACTGGGTCAGACCAATGGTCCATCAAGCCCAGCATCCTGTTTCCAACAGTGACCAATCCAGGCCATAAGAACCTGACAAGTACCCAAAAACTAAGTCTAGTCCATGTTACCGTTGCTAGTAATAGCAGTGACTATTTTCTAAGTCAACTTAATTAATAGCAGGTAATGGACTTCTCCTCCAAGAACTTATCCAATCCTGTTTTAAACACAGCTATACTAACTGCACTAACCACATCCTCTGGCAACAAATTCCAGAGTTTAATTGTGCATTGAGTGAAAAAGAACTTTCTCCGATTAGTTTTAAATGTGCCACATGCTAACTTCATGGAGAGCCCCTAGTCTTTCTATTATCTGAAAGAGTAAATAACCGATTCACATCTACCCGTTCTAGACCTCTCATGATTTTAAACACCTCTATCATATCCCCCCTCAGCCATCTCTTCTCCAAGCTGAAAAGTCCTAACCTCTTTAGTCTTTCCTCAAAGGAGAGCGGTTCCATTCCCCTTATCATTTTGGTTGCCCTTCTCTGTATCTTCTCCATCGCAATTATATCTTTTTTGAGATGCGGTGACCAGAATTGTACAAAGTATTTAAGGTGCGGTCTCACCATGGAGCAATACAGAGGCATTATGACATTTTCCATTTTATTCACCATTCCCTTTCTAATAATTCCCAACATTCTGTTTGCTTTTGTGACTGCCGCAGCACACTGAACCGACGATTTCAATGTGTTATCCACTATGATGCCTAGATCTCCTTCTTGGGTGGTAGCACCTAATATGGAACCCAACATTGTGTAACTATAGCATGGGTTATTTTTCCCTATAGGCATCACCTTGCACTTATCCACATTAAATTTCATCTGCCATTTCGATGCCCAATTTTCCAATCTCACAAGGTCTTCCTGCAATTTATCACAATCTGCTTGTGATTTAACTACTCTGAACAATTTTGTATCATCTGCAAATTTGATTACCTCACTCGTCGAATTTCTTTCCAGATCATTTATAAATATATTGAAAAGTAAGTGCCCCAATACAGACCCCTGAGGCACTCCACTGCCCACTCCCTTCCACTGAGAAAATTGTCGATTTAATCCTACTCTCTGTTTCCTGTCTTTTAGCCAGTTTGTAATCCACGAAAGGACATCGCCATGACTTTTTACTTTTCCTAGAAGCCTCTCATGAGGAACTTTGTCAAACGCCTTCTGAAAATCCAAGAATGCTACATCTACTGGTTCACCTTTATCTATTTGTTTATTAACTCCTTCAAAAAAGTGAAGCAGATTTGTGAGGCAAGACTTGCCTTGGGTAAAGCCATGCTGACTTTGTTCCATTAAACCATGTCTTTCTATATGTTCTGTGATTTTGCTGTTTAGAACACTTTCCATTATTTTTCCTTGCACTGAAGTCAGGCTAACCAGTCTGTAGTTTCCCGGATCGCCCCTGGAGCCCTTTTTAAATATTGGGGTTACATTAGCTATCCTCCAGTCTTCAGGTACAATGGATGATTTTTATGGTAGGTTACAAATTTTTACTAATAGTTCTGAAATTTCATTTTTTAGTTCCTTCAGAACTCTGGGGTATATAACATCCATTCCAGGTGATTTACTACTCCTCAGTTTGTCAATCAGGCCTACCACATCTTCTAGGTTCACCGTTATTTGGTTCAGTCCACCTGAATCATTACCCATGAAAACCTTCTCCAGTACGGGTACCTCCCCAATAGGGATGTGCAGACCAAACGTTTATGTTCATAAGTCCATAAGTCGAAAGGGAGGGGGCAATTTCGGTCAATATGGACATATGGAGATTTCCATAAGTTGAGTCTATGTCCATACGTGCAAATAAAAATTTAAACCCCTCACCCTCCTTAATCCCCCCCCCCCCAAGACTTACCAAAACTCCCTGGTGGTCCAGCGGGGAGTCAGGACGCCATTTCTGAACTCCTTTGCGAGGAGCACGTGACGTCGGCGTCACGTGATTCCCCGCGCGTTCGCTCCGGGACCCTCGTTGCACCCAAAAGGAACTTTTGGCCAGCTTGGGGGGGTCAGGAGGCGTCACGTGCTCCTCACAAAGGAGTTCAGAAATGGCGTCCTGACTCCCTGCTGGACCACCAGGGAGTTTTGGTAAGTCTTGGGGGGGGGGATTAAGGAGGGTAAGGGGTTTAAATTTTTATATAGGATCAACAATTTTTATTTAGGATCAACAATCGCGATTTCCAACGTATTCAACATAGCTATGTTGAATAATTTGGAAATCCGATCGTTTTCGCCTCATCACTTTTTTAAGTTAAAAAAAAAAAAAGTTGTGTTTTACATTTAAGTTCAAAACGAATGCACACCCCTACTCCCCAACATCTTCTTCAGTAAACACTGAAGTAAAGAAATAATTTAATCTTTCCATGATGGCCTTATCTTCTCCAAGTGCTCCTTTAACCCCTCGATCATCTAACGGTCCAACTCACTCCCTCACAGACAAATAAAGAAGTATTTATTTATCTTGTATCTGTAGAGAGATAAAAATAGATCTCTATCTCTACAGATATCTCAACACATGAGCATATCATTATGCATGTATATAAAATGTTTACATTTAGGGGATAACGCAATGATACACGTGCAAATACATTTGCTATTTAAACACTGGAGGCCAATATTCAAAGAACGGATAACTGAATATCTGCAAATAAAGTTATCTAGCTATATGTAGCTAAGTAACTTTGAAACTTGACTGGCTATGTTTGAATTTTGCTGGTTAGCTTTCAAAGTTATTGGAGAAAGTATTCCCAGATAACTGTAACTTAACAGGCTATATTCAAAAGCCCCTCCCCCTCCACACACACACAAATACACAGAAAAAAAAGATAAGCCATGTGAGCTGGTGATCAATTCCCCATCTGCCCCACTCAAGGTTGTGCCCAGCAGCCGAATCCCTCCTATCCCCAAGATTCCTCAAAGAATGGATAAAAGCTGTATAGACTTTCGGGAAAATTTCCCCCCACCACTACCCCCGGTTGTTCCAAAATATATTATCTGTTCCCTTCTTCTTGCATCCCACTCCCTGGTTCCTGCTTCAACCCCCATCACCCCCACCCCCACCCCAACCCCATCTACCCCAGCCGAAACCCCACAAAATTATTACCATGAATTGGAATGATGTGCAACTGGTTCCTGCCATATCCAGTGCTGCTCTGACATCAGTGTTGATCACTTAAGGAGAACAAGTCCTTTTTTGGACAGAAAAAGGAGGGAGCTGAAATTCTTCTCACAGACCCTAACCACAGAAGATAGGGAGGATGGGAGAAAAAGAAGAGGATCCCTGCTACTCCCCAGTGCATTTTGTTTTTCATTTTTAAAGGGATAGAAGGAAGAAAGGGAAGAGGCCTTTGCCTGTGGGAATATATTCATTATTTGAAGTTTGGAGAGAGGGAAGGGAAGGGGCCTCAGGCCTGTGGGGGCACATTTTCATCATTAGAAGAATGGCGTCAGGAAAGGGAAGGGGCCGCTGTTGCACAGGGCCAATTTCTTTCATTTTGAAGGGTGGTGGGCATACTTCCTTCTAAGCTGAGCATGTGAGCAATTGCTCAGACATTTCAGTGCGTCGCTCACATACATTTTTCTTTGTGTTATATACAGAATGCAATGTTAATACTGGTGCTGAAAAACTGATGGTTTAAAAAAAGAATTGTTGATCACGCAAAAAACGATTTTCACACACCTTGTCACTCTTGGAGTTTTCTAAGTTTCTGGATGCCCCGGAAACCATGTGGAAATGGCTTGGGCTCTGTTGGACATTTTTAAAAATTAAAACAGTCAGAGGGAGAATGACTAAATTTAGCGTTAGTATTGCAGTCCCTAAATATGTATAGACAAGTTGGGAGGCCAGGGTTGGAAATCTGTGCCAGCAATTTAACTTTCTCGCTCTACCCTCACCACATCCTCAGGCCCTGTTGCGGTCTCTGCCTCTTCCCCTTCTCTAGTCCTGAACAGTGCCTACCTCCGCTGCTGGAAACGCCGCGTCCCGCGGTGCCGAAACTCCAACAGCTCTGCCAGTTCCACGTGGCGGCCGCCATTACTTGCCCGTCTCCCCGCTGCCTCGCGCGCGCGTGAGGACGCCCACTTTGGGTGCACAGCTCCCGGAAGTCTGGCCCCGCCTGTGCTAATGATGCCACGCCCTAAGCCTGATATAAACGGCGTCCGGACTCCTTCTCCTTGCCTTGCAACGAGGTTCACTACTGCCTAGTAGTTCTGAGTTGCGCTTCGTCTGTTCCACGTTCCTGACTTGACCTTTGGATTACCTTTGACTTTGCTTCAGCTTGCCACCTGCCTCCGACCTTGGTCCGTTCCTGACTTCGCTTCAGCCTGCCGCCTGCCTCAGACCTTGGTCCGTTCCTGACTTTGCTTCAGCCTGCCGCCTGCCTCAGACCTTGGTCCGTTCCTGACTTCGCTTCAGCCTGCCGCCTGCCTCAGACCTTGGTCCGTTCCCGATTTCGCTACAGCCTGCTTCAGCCCACTGCCTGCTACAGACTCCGTGCCAGTCTACAGCCTGCTTCAGTCCACAGCCTGCTTCCGTCCACAGCCAGCGGCAGACTCCGTTCCAGTCTACAGCCTGTTCCGGTCCACAGTCTGCTACCGACTCTATCTAAGTCTTCAGCCTGCTCCAGGCCCAGCATTCTACAGACCCTGCCTCACTGTCCGGTTTGCTACAGGTTTCGCTGCCGCCTGCTGCCCTGTCATCAGCTGGCCCTCGACCTGTACTGCCGGTCCACGGACTATCTTTCACTCTTGGCTTTCCATACTACACTCCTAGCCCAGGCCTTACTATTGGATTTTGAGCATATACCCCAAGTCCCAAGGTTCCAGGACCCTACGGACTCCTCCTGGGGGGTTCCTGGTTCCCGGGTGAACACCGCCAGCCTGTGGCTCCGCCTCCCGGCCTACCCTGTCATCCTAGGTGGGCCGGCCCAAGGGTGCACTACCCTGCCTGCAATTCCCAACTGCAACAGGCCCACTCATAATTTTTCTAGCTGACTATATCCGTCTAGAGAAATTTAGCTGGTTAAATTTAGACAACTTTCAAAGGCTTTGATCTAGTTGGCTAAGTCCTTAATCAATCAGATAGATCCCTTTGAAAATATAGACCCTCCCCCTTGTGAAATGGTTCAGTTTTTGAAATCCATTTAGCAGGCAAGTTAACTAGGTACTTTTAAACAGTGATTTTTATCTGAATTTTCACGCAGTGCCCTAACCCTGATACCGGGAGTGTTGTGATCTTCCTGCACACAGTGCCATATCCCTGATACTGGGAGTGTTGTGATCTTCCTGCATGCAGTGCCATATCTCTGCTCAGTGCAGGAAGATCACAACACCCCCGGTATCAGGGATAGGGCACTGCGTTCATGAAGATCACAACATTCCCAGTATCAGGGTTAGGGCACTGCGTGCAGGAAGATCACAACACTCCCGGTATCAGGGTTAGGGTACTGCGTGCAGGAAGATCACAACACTCCCGGTATCAGGGATATGGCACTGTGTGCAGGAAGATCACAACACCCCTGGTATTAGGGATAGGGCACTGCATGCAGGAAGATCACAACACTCCCAGTATCAGGGATAGGGCACTGCATGCAGGAAGATTACAACACTCCCAGTATCAGGGATACGGTACTGCATGCAGGAAGATCACAACACTCCTGGTATCAGGGATAGGGCACAAGTTCTAGTCACATTGACTGATCACATTACTTTTTTTGTCAAGCTACCAACCGTTTCCATTTCCCATCCCCCCAACCATCACCTCAGTGGGAACGTTGGTAACATCAATAAATAAGAGGGCAGCCAGCCAATAGGAATACATATTCATTCCTAAACTGACCTTAACTGACCTGAAAAGTGTCAATTTGTATCATTTTTCTGTTTAGTGCGCACTAACAATGGTTAGTGCGCACTAACTCCCGTTAGTGCGCACTAACCCGATTAACGATTTTTTAACGATAAATCGTTAGAATTCATATTGTATTGTGTTCTTTAACAATTTAAGACGATTTTAAAATTATCGGACGGTAATTTTAATCATTGAAAAACGATTCACATCCCTAGTAATCTATAGAAGTTATTTTCCATTGAAATGTATGTTTACTGATCAAATACATGGTTCAAAACGTATTACTGTTAAAATTGAATTTCAAGAGCCTATTATATTTTCTCTTTGGTATTCTCCTTTATATTTTTTAGCAGAGCATGTGGAAGATGTTATGGAAATTGGTTGGTTTTAGTTGCAAAATATTTGCATTTGGTAGTTTTGGGAGACTTTAATTTACATAAAGTTCTCTCTTTTGGTTTCAAGATTACAGAACTTTTAGATATCTTGATTGCAGGGGGTTTACACCAAATTGTGACAGAAGACACTCATTTCAAGGGACATCTGTTTGATTTGATTTTTGTTTCTAATGAAGTTCTATCTAATGGAGAACTGAGGTTTAGAGGTAACAGAGAATTACTGTGAACAGATAATATTTTGTTAATTTTAGTTTTAAAGTTTTAAGAAATTCAAAAAAAGTAAAACAGGATGAGACCCAAGTTTCTTGTAAATGGGGGAAAATTGATTCTACTAAATGTTATGCTTCAGTGGATGAAGTGTAGGAGTATGTTGGGGAAAAGATGATGAAGAAAATATTGAGATTCTTTAGCAGGGCTAGTTTGATTTCTTACAACAGGCCTTGGAAAAAGATGGAGTAGAAGCTAAGAAAGGGAAACTAAATGGTGTTGCGCTTGGAGGTGGACCCTTGTCCTGGAGCAGTGGAGAACGGCTCCCTGGTAGGGACCAGGGAGCACCTGCCCCCAGGGGGCAGAGCACAGGAGGAGACAGAGGCTTGGATGAGCTTCACCGCTAGAAGCCCGAGATCCCCCCGAGTGGAGCCCATAGGGACCCGGGCTGCTTGGACTTAGGTGGGCCTCGCAGGGTCTCCCAGAGAGGTAGTAGAGAGGCGTGCCCAAGATCAGCAAGAGAGCATGGTCAGACTTCATGCTTTTGGCCTGGAGAGGCAAGGAAGGCCCAAACAGTGTAGGCGATGACAAAGCAAGGAACAGAGCCAGAATCAGGAGACGTAGTCAATGATAGCTGAGGTCAGAATCCAAGGATCAATCCGAGGTGTAGTCAACGAGACAGAAGTCAGGTTCCGGAGGTTAGACGAGGTCACAAGGCAGGCAGAGGTCCGGATGCAGGCAGCAGACAGGAAGGTCAAGGAACAGGCTGAGGTCAGTACCAGAGAGACAGTCCGAAGGTACTACCTGGGAAGATAAAAAGACAGACGCAGGAACAGGAGGACTCTGGAACATTAGGACACTGGAACAAGGCTGGAACAGTAGGATCCTGGAACAAGGCTGGAACAAGACTGTGAACGCGGAGGCAACCTAGCACATAGTACAATGCCGACCCGATTGCCAAGGCAAGGAAGTGCAGGCAGGGACTTCCTGATATAGTTCCATCAATCAGGGCATGCCGCAGAGCTAGGACCCGTCCCTGGCCCTACAAGAGGTCAGGCGTCTGCACACGCGTGTGTAGGGGCATGGCTGATACCACTGGAGATGCCATACTCCGGCATGAGGTCTGGTGCACAGTGGAAGGGCCGGCGACTGCCGCCACGGGACGCCAAGGCCTAGCGGAACTCATGCCTGCTGCTGGGGAGGCCGACCTGTGACATGCAGAGGAGTTAGCAAAGTGAGCAGGCCCGTGCATGGGCTGGGTGTGGATGGGGCGTGCAACAAATGGTAAGTTTGTGGATTCTCCATGGTTTTCTCATGCATTAGCTGAACTTAAAAGAAATTGTTACCATTTAGTGAGGAGGTAGCAATTAGAGATGTGAATCGTGTCCTCGATCTTCTTAATGATCGATTTCGGCTGGGAGGGGGAGGGAATCGTATCGTCGCCGTTTGGGTGTTTAGATTATCGTGAAAAATCGTTAAAATCGTGAACACACACTAAAACCCCCTAAAACCCACCCCGACCCTTTAAATTAAATCCCCCACCCTCCCGAACCCCCCCCCCAAATGCCTTAAATTACCTGGGGGTCCAGCGGCACACTAAAACACCCTAAAACCCACCCCGACCCTTTAAATTAAATCCCCCACCCCAAATGCCTTAAATTACCTGGGGGTCCGTAGCGGCGGTCCGTAGCTTAAATTACCCCCGGGTCCGTAGCTAAATTGGGGAAAGGGGGAGAGCAGGAAATCCAGCACAGTAAATAGTGGTGTCTTCAGCCGGCGCCATTTTGCAAAATGGCCGCCGCAAAATGGCGGCGGCCATAGACCAATACGATTCGACGCAGGAGGTCGTTCCGGACCCCCGCTGGACTTTTGGCAAGTCTTGTGGGGGTCAGGAGGCCCCCCAAGCTGGCCAAAAGTTCCTGGGGGTCCAGCGGGGGCCCCTGGAGCGATCTCCTGCCGCGAATCGTTTCCGTACGGAAAATGGCGCCAGCAGGAGATCGACTGCAGGAGGTCATTCAGCGGCGGTCTGGAACCCTCGCTGAACGACCTCCTGCAGTCGATCTCCTGCCGGCGCCATTTTCCGTACGGAAAATGGCGCCGGCCATACGCGTATGGCCAGCGCCATTTTCCGTACGGAAACGATCGACTGCAGGAGGTCGTTCAGCGGCGGTCTGGAACCCTCGCTGAACGACCTCCTGCAGTCGATCTCCTGCCGGCGCCATTTTCCGTACGGAAATGATTCGCGGCAGGAGATCGCTCCAGGGGTGTCTTCAGCCGGCGCCATTTTGCAAAATGGCTGCCGCAAAATGGCGGCGGCCATAGACCAATACGATTTGACGCAGGAGGTCATTCCGGACCCCCGCTGGACTTTTGGCAAGTCTTGTGGGGGTCAGGAGGCCCCCCCAAGCTGGCCAAAAGTTCCTGGGGGTCCAGCGGGGGCCCCTGGAGCGATCTCCTGCCGCGAATCGTTTCCGTACGGAAAATGGCGCCGGCAGGAGATCGACTGCAGGAGGTCGTTCAGCAAGGATTCCAGACCGCCGCTGAACGACCTCCTGCAGTCGATCTCCTGCCGGCGCCATTTTCCATACGGAAACGATTTGCGGCAGGAGATCGCTCCAGGGGCCCCCGCTGGACCCCCAGGAACTTTTGGCCAGCTTGTGGGGGCCTCCTGACCCCCACAAGACTTGCCAAAAGTCCAGCGGGGGTCCGGAATGACCTCCTGCGTCAAATCGTATTGGTCTATGGCCGCCGCCATTTTGCGGCGGCCATTTTGCAAAATGGTGCCGGCTGAAGACACCACGATTTACTGTGCCGGATTTCCTGCTCTCCCCCTTCCCCCGATTTAGCTACGGACCCGGGGGTAATTTAAGTTATGGACCGCCGCTACGGACCCCCAGGTAATTTAAGGCATTTGGGGTGGGGGATTTAATTTAAAGGGTCGGGGTGGGTTTTAGTGTGCCGGGGGTGGGTTTTAGGGTGTTTTAGTGTGCCGCTGGACCCCCAGGTAATTTAAGGCATTTGGGGGGGGTTCGGGAGGGTGGGGGATTTAATTGAAAGGGTCGGGGGTGGGTTTTAGGGGGGTTTAGTGTGCCGGTTTTCCTGCCCTCCCCCTTCCCCTGATTTACGATTTTTTGATGATAAATCGGGGGAATTGGTATTGTATCGTGGCCCTAACGATTTTTGACGATTTAAAATATATCGGACGATATTTTAAATCGTCAAAAAACGATTCACATCCCTAGTAGCAATGTAATTTTAGGTCAGAAGATAAAAAGATTTGGCAGAATGCTAATTCTATATATTTTAAAGAGATTGTTTTAACGAAAAAAAAAAGAGATTACATGAACAAAATTACATTGGTGGCTTATAAACCCAAAGTTCTTTATAGTGTTGTGAAGTCTTTAGTTGGTAATCAAAAGAAAAGTAAAATTATTTTTGAGGAGATTCCAAATTGTAATCTTTTTGCTAAGTTTTTTAGGGAAAAAGTAGATCTTCTAGTGGGTCATTTGGAAGGGGTTGATTCAAATCTTGATGGAACTGGGAAAGAGGCAGTCTATAGGGAGAAGATTGATATCAATTTAGATAATTTTGAGTCTCTTTCTCTTTTAGAGATGAAGCAATTGATTTCTCAGATCAAGTCACCTAATTTTTGTTTTGATCCCTGCCTGTCTTGGTTGCTTAAACGTTGCTCAAATAAAGTTTTGACATGCTTGCAGAAAATGGTTAATACATCTCGGTCTTTTGGTTCAGTGCCTAAAACTGCGTTAGTGTTTCCATGTGATGAAGGATGAAAAGTTGGATTATGTAGCAGTTATAGACCGATCTCAAATCTTCCATTTGTAGCCATGGTATTGGAAAAAGCTGTTACAAAGCAAATTTCAGAATATTTGGAATTGGCTGAACTCCTGGCTCCAGCTCAGGCTGATTTCAGATGAGGTTGCAACATGGAAACTTTGTTAGTTTCTTTAATAGACAATGCTTTGCTGTTGGTTGATAAAGGTGAAGGTGCTTTGCTGGTTATGTTGTACTTTTCTTGCTCTTTTGATTTGGTAAATCACCAACATCTTTTGAAATGCTGTGAAGCTTTGGGCATCTGTGGTTTGGTTTTGAAATGGTTGCAGAATTTTTTATCTGAGAGAAAGCAGTTGTTACACTTTCAAAGTAGCTTTTCAGCCACTGTTGAGGTAGGATGTGGAGTACCACAGGGACTGTCTATCTCCCTGATTCTATTAAATATTTTTCTGAGCAAAATCAGCAAGATTATTAGGCAGGCAGGTTTTCAGCCATATATATATATATGCTTATAATTTTTAGATCCTAGTTCCTTTAAGATCAAATAGAGAGGTTTGTTATAGATAGTTGGGAATGTGTTTGGAGCAAGTGAAGAATTGGCTTACTGAGAGTAAGTTGGTGATGAATGATAAGAAAATGGAGATTCTGTTTTTGAGGAACAAATTAGATCTTCCTTTGAAGTTGATGGGGGAGGTGTTTTTTCCTAAGGAGGAAGTTAGATCCCTCTGGGTCTAACTAGATTCAACTTTGAGTTTAGAAAAACATGTTTCATTTTTGGTGAGAAATTGTTATATGAGAATTACATTGCATAGGCAAATTAGACCATTCCTGGATGATATGGTTTTGAGGTCAGTGACTTTTGCTTTAGTGCAGTCTTATATTGATTATTATAATGCTTTATTTTTGGATTGCCTTTCAACACTATTCTAAAATTACAGATCATTCAGAATACAACAGCTTGTATTATGGCAGGAAGTTCAAGAACTCCTTCTGAGCCATTATTATTGGATTTGCATTGGCTCCCTGTGGGTGCCAGATGCAAGTTTAAGAATTTGGCTCTGGCATTTAAAACCTTAAAAGGTGTTGGTTCACAGCAATTGAAAAACTGTCTTAGCTGGTATAAGCCTAGCAGAATTTTGAAATTGTGAAAGGGCATTATCTGGGAGTTCAGGAGGTTAGATTGTTTCATCACTCCCACCTGATGGCAAGATCTTTTTCAGGAATGATTCCATAACTTTGGAATTATTTGCCTCCCAGTTTAAGAGAATAAGTGAATCTGTTAAAATTTAGGAAAGCATTAAAAACTTGCTTGGTGAAAGACATTATCTAGCAAGGCTAATGAAATTCACTGTTTAGCAGGGTTAATGGAGTATCATGTTTTTCTTTTTTGGTAAATGTATTTTTAAATTGCTTAAATCTAAGTTGTAAATCACTAAGGAAGATGTAATCTGCTGGGCAATAAATAAATGAATTTTAAATAAATAAACAAATAAGTAAGTAAATAGACAATCAGATAAATATATATATATATATATATATATATATATATATATATATATATATATAAATTTTATTTTTGTGAACTGTTGTGATCTATACATCGAATGATGGTATATAAAATGCTAAATAAATAAATACTCTCTGGTTCCTGTTTTTTAACCTGCTTGTAATCCTCCTATCCCATGACTTTTTAATTTTATTAGGAGTCTCTATTTCATCTCAATGGCAATGGAATATTCCTTCTGATAGAAATCTGGTTCTAGTAGAGATTTGGGAGGATCCCTATATAAATAATATAGAAATTAAATTTGTGGCATTTTTCTTGCACTAGAGTCACCAGGAAATCACAGATTTTATTGCAAAAAATATCTTAATTATGCCTTCTTTTGTGAAATTTTCTGCATGTAATTTAACTAATGCTGAATAGCTAATTTGCCCCCCCCCCCCAATCTGGATTATGAATTAGCCTATATTTGGGATCGGAAGTACCACATGAAAAATTATATTCACTAATATGATTTATCTTTGGGTTCATAGCCTGAGTGGGGAATGAACACAAAGATGAGTGAGGGTCCCAGTCACCAATAGCACCACAAACCAGATAAAACCATCATACCAGGATAAAAAAACAATACTCAACCCTTTTACTAATAAGGTGTAAGAAGACAATAAAACCAACCAGGACATTACGTGGGAAAAGTACAGTAATGAAGTATAATATAAACTTGCAGTTTTCTTATTTTAAATAAAGTAATGCAAAAAATATCACTGAGTATGGCCTGTTAACCAGGGCAATCAACATAATCATATGGATAGTGAAAAAAAAAGGAACACTAAAAAAGAAAGGTTGTGAGGAAAAGCAGCGTGGTACACAGGTTTCAAAATGTGTTTTTACCCCTGAGTACTCAAAAAGAGGGGGAGAGAAATAGATCAACCCCAATGTCATCAGTTTGTGAAAGCTGCACCCTGTCCCAAACACAAAATTGTGTGGAAAAAAAAACCCAAGAAAATGAAAAAGTCCCTCTTGATGGTGGAGCAGGCTAGAAGACAAATCAAATAGATGAGCACTGCATCATGTGAAAGGTCTCTCTCTCCTGGGGAGCTTCCCCAAATGGTTTACATGGTACTAAACAGAAAGTGGGCCTTGTTTCAGTCTCTTAAAGAAAGACCATGGTCTTCAGTGTTTCTTTACCTGCCAGCACAGGTTTATGCTTGACTTCGGCTGAAAGGCTGAAACAAGTGAGATGAGATACGGAATTTGTGACAAAAGGCAAGGAAATAAACCTTTTCCCTCCTCTGCTAAGATTCTCTTTGTGTAAAGTTTAGATTACTTTACCCAGTCACTTAGGAAGGTGATCCAGCCATGTGCTCTTGGGCCCAGATATTTCTAGAAAAGAAGTATTTCAGTCTCTTGACGCCTGGCTCCTCTGTCTCTTGTTGGAATTTTACAAGTAGCTTGCCTATGAAACAAGAACAGCTGTTTTTCTCTCTATTTCCTGAAAGTGCTGATTTCTATCTCTCCCTCTTGATAATTGGCTCTTCAGGAGAAGAACTGATTGCAGGGCTGCCAGATGTATTCTTCTCTTCCTGGCTTCTGGCTTCAATTCCTGGTCATCTCCACCCTGCACACACAGATAGAGCCAGCCAAATTGTGCTTTTACTACCTTAAATGGTCTCCCACCATTCCTTTGGTGCCCTCCTTTGTTGGATATGCGGTGCTGTTCTTTGGGCAGGCTAAATAGTGTAGCCTTTTTCCCAACTTGTTAATACTGTGAGTGCTGGATACTGGTTCTTACAAAACATTTGTCATTCACAGGAGATCTCACAAGGGATTTTTATATATTTTTATATTCCTTCACCTTGGCTGAGCGGCTTGCAGTCTCTGCAGGGTTAAAAACTCTTTTTTGACAGGTCCAAAACATCACTCAGATCCAGATGCAGGTCACTCTATATTCTAAGACTCCAACACATGATAAGCTTGTGGGGGCAGAAACCTGATTTATAATAACTTGCTACACTAATGATCTGATTTGCATGATTTTTAAGCTAATAAGTAATTTATCATATGTTTTATAAACAGATTCATAAACACTAAATTACACTAAAATGGCAAATAGCATGCATTACATTTCATTAATGCAATTACATGTACTATTTGCCATTTTAATATGCAAAAACATTTGAAACATTTGAAAAGCTATTTGTGGCCTAATACATCAGCCACTAATGGTTGAGAAATGAATCATATTAGTAATGTAATATTTATATTTTAAAATATTTATGTTTCACCTATATCAGGTTTACAGTAAGGTCTTAAATGCACTTAAGCAGTCTGATATTTATTGACCAATATGATTAGTCATTTTCATTGTAATTGTTAACTAAAATAAAAATATTTCAAATCTAGCTATTAAAAAGAAAGTCTGCTGTATAGTGAACTTAGTTTTAGTGACTTACTCAATATAGTTAATAATCCTAACAATCACTTTATCTTCCAGTGAATTTTAATAAAAAAAAGAAACCTGCTGAAGTGAAGAGCCATTGTTAAATGCAATTTTAGTTAAAACATTAATTCAAACTTATTTTTTATCCTTTCTGAACTGAAATGCACATAAAGAAAAATTCAGAATTACCTCCTAAAAGGTTCAAGAAGCATAGATTTTATAATGAAAATAATAATGAAATCTTTTTGATGTAACTAATTGTTAACATTTTATGGAATTGGTGTAGATTTTAGTATGTGCACACACACGTCCATGATTGCATGCTTCCCGGTGAGCACACATGGATGCGCCGATTTTATAAAATGCACACGCCATTATAAAATTGTTGGGTTGCTCGTACATGCGTACCAGATTTTGTAATCCGTGCATGCATGTGAGCATGGCCGTGGAAGGGGGAGGTAGATTTGTGCAAGTTTCGCACAGTGACGCATCACAGTCTTCCCCAGTTCCCTACGCCCTACTCAAATGGCTGCTGTACAGGCCACTTCCAGCCCCACCCCTCCACGCCCCCAGACTGCCCCTTTTCTTGGGCCTGGCATTTCTGCGCATAATGGGAGTTACGCGCGTGGCCGGGCCCTTTTGAAGATGCACGTGGTGCAAGCAAGGCCCGGCCGTGCGCGTAACCCTGGCTGTGCGCGTAATCCATTTTCTCCGCGCACAGGGGATTTAAAATTGAGCTGTTAGGGAGAACAATTATCTTTTATTACTATGAATTTTGTATTAGTAAACATTTTTCTTGGTAAAAGTGAGCTCACAATAAATTTAATGGGAATCTGGATCAGGCCTGTGAGTCGGGCCTTAGCACTATGTGCTGCAAGAAATCCAGGAAAAGAACTCTACCTTTTAGGGACCAGGCATACTATAGAGCCAATGCATGCAAGCTTTGGAGCAATCATGGCTGCAACTACTTTGGCAGTCCCTGTTGGCCAACAAGCAGGGCCAAGCTTACACATCAGAAGAGTTTCCCTGTGCTGCCTGGGCATGCAGTTTGAGAAAGGGGAGTAGCAGAGACTTGATGGAGAGAGAAAAAGGAACAAAAAGAGATGAATCTGATATAAACTCCATTTTAGACCATTCATATATGACGTCATGTAGGACTTTGTTTCTGTGTGTTTCGCTCACCTTCTCCAGTATATGGTTCTGAATCCAAAGTAATCCCTGTGGCCAAATGGGCAATAGCTTCCTCTGTGGTTGCACAGTATGGGGGTAATTTTCAAAGGATGTAAATGTGACATACTATCGTAGCAATTTTCAAAAGCTATTTACTCGAGTAAAGTGCACTTACTTGAGTAAATCCTATGGACAATTCAATGGCATATATTGTAGCAATTTTGAAAAGCCCACTTACTTGAGTAAAGTGTATTTACTCGAGCAAAAACCAGTTTTGCTCGAGTAAATGCTTTTTAAAATCAGACCCTTGGTGTTCTATTGCAGGACAGCAGATGCAACTCTTCAAGATGGTCGTGAAACTCACTTTTCCCAGGGGTTATGTGAATTTTATGGGTGTACAGAGCAGCAGGAACAGAGTTAAAATTATTTACCAGTACTTTTTTACATTTTGGAAACATCAAATATAGAGTCAGCATAATCTATCATTCAGATTGCTTATTTGTGCACCACAAACATTTGAATCAAAGTAACCTATAGTAATATTAGTAACCACGGTGATATATTTCTCTGTGCAAGCTTATATCAAGACACATTATTGGTTCTAGTTCCTTAAATGGAACACCATAAAATCAGGAAACATCCAAAAAGAGAGTAGACCTTGTAGTTTGCTGAGCTGTTTGGCTTTTGCACAACTTTAAATATATATGTTTATGCTGCTTCACTTACCACAGTTTGTCCCACTTAAGGGTCCAATGCGCCCTGACACAGAACTAGAGACAAAAAGATGTGTTGAGCATGTATTCACCAAGGGGAGAGATTTCCTTGCAACATAATTACGTGACAGAAGTCTAAAATTATTCTGTCTTTTCATCTTAAAGTAGAGCAGCAACAGAACTGGGTCACATCCAGACAGCAAGCATAGTATCTGTCGGCTGTGCAAATCTTGCTTGTTATTGAACAAAATGATTTTATGCTTAATGTAATACCTCTTATGCTTTTATGTTCTGTCCTGTACTTGTACTAAAAGCACTGGCTTTATAATTACGGAATAGATATACATATATATTTGTATGAATTAGCTAAATACTAATTTAGATTCCAGTTTCTGAGGAGACCCATATTTGCTAGAGTTGCAAATTATTTTATCAAGTTATCAATAGGAAAAAAACAACATTTTTAGCCAGAGAAAGTTGATCCAGTTCAGCAGTGCATGACTCAGTGGTATGATTTGCATCATACCCTTATGTGCTTCAGGAAAGGTAATGTTGTGCTGGATTCAAAGTATAATCCCAGTGCAAAATTTGAGGCATATTCACCCCACAGCTGCTAACTTTATACATATTGTAATGAGGACAGCTGTTCTTTTTTGGCAGTGGAGTCCTTTTTATGGAGACTTTTGAAGGAAAAAAAGTCTTCATAAATAGGAAGAAAGGCAGAAGAGTGCCTGGAGTGCTCCCCCTTAAATAGGCTGAATGCTCTCATTAAATGCAATATTTAAAATTAGATATTTATGCACTGACATGCAAGTTATACCTAAGGCAACACTGATATGTCCTCACATTGGGGACTTATTCTTTACTGACATGAAAGACCTGCAGTTGGTTTCTTCTGGTTAGAACAGGTTTTCTACTTATTTTCCCATGGCAGTATTTCTGAATTGAATTGTTCATTTGCATAGCAAGTGCATTTATTCATTTGCTTGAATGATACCCTTTCCCCTATAAACATAAGTATGCCAGCAGTCAATTTTTCTCACAGTGACCCTACAAAATGAAAACCTTTCATAGGGCAACAAAAACTCTATAATTTGTATTGCAGGGTATGTTTGTCCCTGACTTATACAGATATTCTGAGAGCACCAACTCAGGAGCTGTAATGCAATAATGGCAAAATGGAAAAATTAAATATGACTGTTAATCAACATTAATAATTTCAAACAGTTTTTTTGCTAGTTTTGATTAATACCAGGAGACTTATCTTATCTAAATATATTCATTTAATACATAAAGGAGAGACTGTTTTCCAGAGGGAATTCAATTTAAAACTATTGAAATAATCTAAACCTGAGAATTGTTTACTTTAAAATTAACAAGACAATATAGCATACATTTCTGCAATATCTTTCATAAAATGGTATTTTTACAATGAATAGCAACTGTAGTGCAATAGTTACAGCAGCAGCATTTTTCCAAACACACATATTGCCATATTGAGGTAACCTACTAAAAATAACATACAGGTACATAAATCTTAATCAGGTGATCCCCTTGGGTTGACTCTTTTTATGCTGGGTCTAAGTGTACAAAATAAACAAAGGAAAAACCAAATACAAATTTAATGTGCTCACACCGCAAAACATTAAAAAAAAATTTGGTAATAAATTGACCGTATCGGCAAGCCTGGCGACGCACACCCTTAATTGTTTAAAGGGAGCCGTCCGGACTTCTCATCATTTACGGTCAAAATAGGTGTTTATCACATTTCTCACTAATTTTTATATTTTTTATATGTTCAATTTTTTGTATTTTTGCATTTTTTAGGGCATTTTTGTTTTAAATATCCTATGGAGCGTTACACAATCAAAATATCTCCCGCCAATTTTTAAAGAGACTCTGCTTCTTCGGTAGCATTATATATACAATTCTTGCCCGCCAAAATTTTTCTTAAAAGCAGTCTCTTCTCATAGTGAGTTGTCCAATATCCTATATAGAAAGAAACTTATTAAATATATATTTTCTCTAAATATTCAACTTATTAGTTAACTTATCTTAAACGGGGGAGCATCACCAAACCTTCATCCTGGACAATCCTCATCTCGACTCACTTATATATATAATGCTCCCGAAGAAGCAGAGTCTCTTTAAAAATTGGCGGGAGATACTTTGATTGTGTAACACTCCTGAAGAAGCAGAAGTGAAACATTGGCCGGGTGTCGAGCCCACTTTTCTTGTCCATAGGATATTTAAAACAAAAATGCCCTAAAAAATGCAAAAATACAAAAAATTGAACATATAAAAAATATAAAATTTAGTGAGAAATGTGATAAACACCTATTTTGACCGTAAATGATGAGAAGTCCGGACGGCTCCCTTTAAACAATTAAGGATGTGCGTCGCCAGGCTTTCCGATACGGTCAATTTATTACCAAAATTTATTTTAATGTTTTGTGGTGTGAGCACATTAAATTTGTATTTGGTTTTTCCTTTGTTTGTTTATTGAGTACACTGGATGGGAAAACAGTAGCTCTTGTTTGAATTCTAAGTGTACAAAACCATCTGAGTGGTAGAGACCCTGCCATCATCACGTCTTGATTGGCTAACAAACGTGTTATATCGTTATCATGTAGTACCATGAAATGACCACCGTATGACATTTTAGGGGACTGAGTCATGATGTAAATTATTTAATGTGCTTATGGCAAAAATAGTGTATGTTCCCTTAACAGTTTAGGACTCTTATTGGTGGATTCCAGGGGGGGGGAGGGAGATGTTTTGGTGGTTTTTTGCCCTTTCCTCCCCTTTCCTCTCCACTATAGGATGGGAATCAAGGAGCTCCAGCTATATAATCGGCTGGAAAGCCCAGGGACCCTCCAAGTGGAGTGGGACCCTGCAAGGGTTCTTTCCTTCAAGGGGAGAGGCCCAAGGCCAAGAAGAGGCTGATTGGAGTCTTTTCCTTTTCATGGTTTGGAACAGTATTAGAGCAGCAAGGAACAAGTCCTTATCTACCAAGGGGACTGCCATACATCTGAAAAGGAGATGAGCAGGAGTAGGGGGAGTTATCCCAGTGGAGAACCGCCCTGTAATATTCTTGATTTGTGGGTTAGAGGAACCTAGCACAGATGGCATGAGAGATTTTCTTCTCCCCCAGAAGAGATTACCATAGGGGTGAAGTGGCTGGTGTGTAGAATGATGTTCTTCTCCCGAGAAATTACCCAAAAGGTGCAGAGCAGGATGCTCCAAAAAGGGAAGAAACTGAGGTAAATAGAGGAATGAGTCAAACTGAGGAATGACCTCAGTGAGTTCTTGATACTGCGGTGTCTGGGGGAAACCAGAATGGAAGGACAGTAATGTGGAGATTTGTATAAAGAGGTCCAGGACCACGGTGTGGTATGAATAGTGCACCAGGAAAAGTGATGGTGCATTGAACTGTCATGGAATTTTGTGCTTATGTATTTGTGTCCCATTGGATGAGAGTTTTGATATGGGTATGCCTAAAGGGGAAAACAACCAGCCCTCCCATATAGCTGAAGGAGAAAAAGGCATTGAAGAGGATAACATGGTGACCACTTATGGTCAGCAGTAACTGTAATTTTTTTCCCTGTATGGAAGCTCATAATCTTTCTGACTTGCTCAGTATCTTGTAAACCATCTTCTCATCCATGTAAATAGTTCTCAATTGGCTGGATATACCAGAAAATAAAGTTGCAATTTGTTTGGAATTTGATATGGTGCATCAGTGTCCTTCATTGAGCCAGCTTGGTTTTATGGATGTGGTCAGAGATCATGGAGGGGCATGAGGGGACAACCTCCCTGTCCATATAGCTAATAGTAAAAGTAGGTGATTTGTAGTGTATGCTGTCCCCCATCAGGTCAACTTCACCATCTGCATGACAATTAATGTCTGCATGACCATTAACGATTAATGTCTTCCCCACCCATTTCCCAGTTGCCACTTTCTCCTCACTCTGCATAGTTCCACCTCCCTGACAGCCCTGTGGATTTATATTATATTTAGCACACAGCATTGATATTATTTATTGTGCATTTAACATTTTTATGTAATTTTTCCCCCTGTTTTTCCCCCAGTTATGGTTTCGATGATTCTTGTTATTTGTTATTTGTCAACTGTTATCTGTAACCTGTTCCCAAGTTTCGGTTTGATGTAAACCGGTGTGATAAGAATCCTCGTCTTGAACGTTAGTATAGTAAAAAAAGATGTAAATAAATAAATAAATGACCAACTTTGAAAAACACACTCAAAAGATGGAAGGGACGACCCTTAAGCAATAGGTAATTCCCCCTCCCCCCACCACTCCCCTGGAGATACACAAACTTCTCTTCACCTTCTCTAACACCTCCTCCTTTACTCCTTCCCTGCTTCCTCATTCACTGACTTTCCCTTTCACCTCTCACATTGAATCCTACCCATCTACCTTCATTTCCATTTCTTTCTCTTCTTACCATTTCTACACATCCCTCTTTTCTCACTTCTTCTTCACTCTTTACTGCTTTATACAACCATCATCTTCTGTTAATCTATACTCCAACACCACCATTTCATTTTCTGCTTCTTCAACCTCTTCCACAACAGTACATACATGATGGATTCAGTGATTTTCACCTTCACCTCTAGTTGCCCTTAACCTCTACCATCTACTCTCACTATCTTTGTTATACCCTCTGCCACAGCAACTACCACTATGGCAAAGTCAGTCAGTCCACTCCTCATCATCCTCACCTTCCTTGAACAGAGTTCAGTGGTGCTAGCACAACTCATAAGTGTCTAATCTTGGTACTCACTTGGTAGTTGTTGCACATCACCCGGCTTAGACTGGCGGTGTTGAGGTTTAACTATGAAACCCATGGTGGCATTGCTGTCAGGAATCTGAGGGCTAAACCTGATGCCTGTTATGCATACCAATCTGTTAACATGCCCCCTCTCCCTACTGCAGCTATCTCCAGCACACTACTGCACACTGACCCAAGTCCCCTGACCTGACCCCTTCATTTCAAGAGCTTCTGGGTTTGGGACCAAGTGGGAGGAAAGAATGCCTTTGCTCAACCTTTACCTTGCCACTAATTTGCCACCCACCACTTGTCCCCTGGGATCACAGCTGGTATTTGCCCTTTCTCCTGCTCTCCAATTGATGACTAATCTTTAGGTTTTGTGTACTGGCATAGCAGATTTCTAAATCACTTCTAAAATTTGTATATCTCCACTTGTACTTGCCGGTTTATAGAGTGGCATCCAGCGATCTTATCAGAGAGCAGGATGAAGTGATAAATACTTGCAATGGTCTAGTAGTAATGCAGCATTAGTGACAAGGCAAAGGAAGGACAAGAGTTCTTTACTCCCACTTTGTGTTATGGGAGTCTCTGTTTAGTGGACCCTTGGGCTGACCTGCTGGAGACTGGGAAAGGTGGTCAATGTCTCTAATGAAAAGCAGGTCGGGAGGCAGATGTTCAGGCAGGACATAGATGCTCTTCACCCTGGAAGCTGAAGCCCCCCCCCCGGGAGGAGCCCGTAGGGGCCCGGCCACTGGGACTTAGGCGGGTTGTGGATCAGGACAGGTAGCTGGAACCAGACTAGGACAGTAGAAGGATTCGGATACTGGAACCAGACAAGAACTGTAGCAGGATTCGGGTACTGGAACCAGGCAGGAACTGTAGCAGGATTCGGGTACTGGAACCAGGCAGGAACTGTAGCAGGATTTGGGAACTGGAACCAAGCAGGTACTATAGCAGGTAGGCTGGAACCAAGCAGGTACTGTAGCAAGCAAGCAGGAACCAAGCAGGTACTGTAGCAGGCAGGCAGGAACCAGGCTGGTACTGTAGCAGGAATGGAGTGACGAAGCAAAGCGAGTCACTCCGGGGCACAGCGCAACAGGAAACCAGGAGGCTAACCCGTTGCAAGGCAAAGACTGGATGGCCGCGGCCGGCTTATCAAGGCCGCGGCATCTGATGTCAGGAGTTGGGCGGAGTCACCACTGGCGGGAAACGGCCTAGAAAAGTGCCCAAGTGGCACATGCGCCTAGGAGCCGGGTGTCCAAGGGAGACCTCGCAGCGGCGCAGCCCCAGCGGGTACGCCGCCAAACAGGCCGCAAACCAGGCCTCTGGAAGCGGGAGCAGGTCCGGGAGCCCGGAGGTAAGGGCCTGGCCGCGGTGCTCGCAGCCAGAACCTCAACACTTTGTCCCAGATATTTCTTGTTGCTCCTTTTTCCCAAGGAGGGTAGGGATTCTCTAGAGCAGCGGTTCTCAACCGGTGCTTGGCGACACACCAGTGTGTCGCCAAGCACCGGCAGGTGTGTCGCGTGGCTCCCGGTCCCTCCCGCTGCTCGTTCTTCCCTGCTGCCGTTGCCGCCGGGCTATCAGCACGTTCAAGCCCAGCGGGAACGGCAGCGGTGCAAAAAAAAAAAAAAAAGCTGTGGCATCCGCGGCTGCCCTTTTCTTCTTCCCGCGCCTGCATCCCCCCCCCGGACCCGGAACAGGAAGTGATGCGCGGGAAGAAGAAAGGCCGTGCCGCGTGATAAACTAGCAGGCACGGCCTTTCTCACGCGGCACGGCCTTTCTTCTTCCCGCGCACCACTTCCTGGTCCGGGGGGGGGGAAATGCAGGCGCGGGAAGAAGAAAAGGCCAGCCGCGGATGCCACAGATTTTTTTTTTTTTTGCACCGCTGCCGTTGCCGCCGGGCTATCAGCACGTTCAAGCCCAGCGGCAACGGCAGCGGTGCAAAAAAAAAAAAAATCTGTGGCATCCGCGGCTGGCCTTTTCTTCTTCCCGCGCCTGCATTCCCCCCCCCGGACCAGGAAGTGATACGCGGTGCGCGGGAAGAAGAAAGGCCGTGCCGCGTGATGAAGTAGCAGCGGCCGCTGCAGCATCGGCCCCCAAGCTATTGCAGCAGACGGTAATCGGGAGAGGAGAGAGCAGCAGGAGCCTCCCGCGATCGATGGAATTCTTCCTTATTGGCCTGCGGGGGCTGGAGGAGGAGGAGCAGCTACCGTTGGGGGGGGGGGGGAGGGAGAGAGAGAGGAAGTGAGTGACAGAAAGAGAGAGAAGCAGCCAGCCAGCCTGTGTGTGAGAGAATGTGTGTGATTGAGAGCCTGTGTGTAAGTGAGAGAATGTATTTGATCGAGAGTATGTGTGTGATTGAGAGAAACTGGTCAGAGAGCTGATGTATGTGTATATGTGAGAGACAATGAAAGTGACTGCTCAAGGAGATGACTGATGTGTATGTGAGACAGTCAGGGATGTGTGTGTGTGTGTGTGTGAGAGAGAGAGAGAGAGAGAAAAAGCATGGAAGTGAGAAATCTGGGTATGTGAGAAAGCATGGGAGTGGGAAGCCTGTGTGTGTGCATGTATATGAGAGAGACTGGTTGGTAAGGTGACGGTGTGACTGGTGTGTATGTGAATGTGAGAGAGAGAATGTGATTCAGGGAATGAGAAGCCTGTGCACGTGGAGAGCGAGCATGGAAATGAGAGAGAGAGACTGGTGTGTGTGTATGTGTGTGTAACAGAGAAAGTGATTATGGGAATGAGAAGCCTGTGCATGTGAAGAGAGTGAGCATGGGAGTGAGAACCTGGGTGTGTGTGAGACACAGCATGGGAGGGAGAAGCCTGTGTATGTAAGACAGAACATGGAAGTGGGAAGCCTGTGTATGTGTGTGTATGCATGCATGAGAGAGATCAGGTGACGGGTGTGTGTGTATGTGTATGTGGGAATAAGAAGCCTGTGCATGTGAAGAGTGAGCATGGGAGTGTGTGAGATACAGCACGGGAGTGAGAAGCCTGTATATCTGAAAGAGAACATGGGAGTGGGAAGCCTGTGTGTGTGTATGCATGAGAGAGATCAGGTGACGGGTGTGTGTGTATGTGTGAGAGAGAGAAAGTGATTATGGGAATGAAAAGCCTGTGCAGGTGAAGAGTGGGCATGGGAGTGAGAAACCTGTGTGTGTGTGTGAGACACAGCATGGGAGTGAGAAGCCTGTATATCTGAAAGAGAACATGAGAGTGGGAAGCCTATGTGTGTGTGTATATGCATGAGAGAGATCAAGTGACTGGTGTGTGTTTGTGTGTATGTGAGAGAGAGAAAGAAAGTGATTATGGGAATAAGAAGCCTGTGCATGTGAAGAGTGAGCATGGGAGTGTGTGAGATACAGCACGGGAGTGAGAAGCCTGTATATCTGAAAGAGAACATGGGAGTGGGAAGCCTGTGTGTGTGTATGCATGAGAGAGATCAGGTGACTGGTGTGTGTGTATGTGTGAGAGAAAGAAAGTGATTATGGGAATGAGAAGCCTGTGCATGTGGAGAGAACAAGCATGGGAGTGAGAGACTGGTGAGTGTATGTGAGAAAGAGAAAGTGATTATGAGAGTGAGAAGCCCATATATGTAAGTGGAACACGGGAGTGGGAAGCCTGTGTGTGTGTGTATGGCATGAGAGAAACTGTTCAGGAAGGTGACTGGTGTGTTTGTCAAAGACTGGGAGATGATTGGTGTGTGAGAGACAGAAACTGGTCATGGGGGCATGACTGGTATGGTGTGTGTGTGTGAGAGACATGGGCCCTAAGGAAGAGGACCATGAGTATAGAGCTTAGCCACTACTGCTGCTTCTGGTGTGTGCTACAGCCTGCATGGAAGAGGAGTAGGACAGCTGCTGGAGGGGGTAAGTAAAGGTGGCTTTTTAAGTTTATTTTTCTTGATTGACTGCCATTTTAATTATTTAATATTATGTGATGTGTCTGCTTTTTTTGAAATATTTTATTGGTGTTTGGAGAATTTTTAATAGTTTTTATGAGTTTTTAATTGTTGGATGTTATTCTGTTCATAGTTGTTGTGAAACATTTATTCTGCTTATTAGTATAGTTTTACAATTATTTCTGTGTGGGGATCTATAGCTGCTTGTTAGTTCTGTTTTCCTAATAAGAGGTGTATTGGTTTTTAGGGCCTGATTTTAATATTTATAGTGTTGCCTTTTCATAGATAGGGTTGCTCCTGTTTGAGTGTATTCCATAATACAGGTGTAACTGTGTGCGGATTAGTTTATGTGCATTACTACAGATCCTGGGAGTATGTTAGGTCGGTTCTGTGTCTGTTACAGAGATATTTTACTAGCATGTAAGTGTTTTATCAGTCTTATTTGTTGCGTTTTCTCAAGAGGACATGCATTGGTGGTAAACTGCTGTCTTTTCATAAGTAGGGCTATTGAGCCTGAAAGTAGAAGGAGTTTGAGTTGCTGTTACTGAGATGACACCAGAACCAGAATATCTTTTTTGTAGATGAGTTGATTGGGGAATGTCATAATTCTGCTTTACATCCATTATTGTGGATCAGGGGGGTTCCCGTGGATGCAAACTGTACATTTACATCTAGCCCTGTGACGATCATGGGTCAGTGTGTCACGCATGTGAGAACCATCTGTCAGGTGTGTCCCGACAGAAAAAAGGTTGAGAACCACTGCTCTAGAGGATAGGGTAATCAGTAAGGTGATGTAAGGATCAAGAATTACACAATGTTGACATGCAACCTGAGAGTGAGGCTAGATTTCTGACAGTGATGTCATGTGGATATGAGATAACTAATACTCAAACAGTGAGAATAGTCTGCTACACATTAAAAAAAACTACAGGCATGTTGCACCTTTTCCTTGAGCAAACAATTGGTAATGTATTATACACATTTATGCAATCCTTTTTCAGTTTTTTTGGTAGTCCAATGGCACACAAAAGAATTTCTCTTGAGGCTATCTTCTTTTGTCCTTCCCCAATCTTAATGAATTCCCAAGGAGTTGATTCTATGGATGAAAGGATTTACCTTTTAGGCCCAGGCGGTGAATGGGAATCCTCCCTGAGCTGTGATACTGTCCCATTTGGTGATGTTAGAACTGTAGAAATAGGCAGGACATGATGTGGGTGTTCAAAAGAAACTTTACTTTGATTTGAAGAAATTAAATAAATGTCCATCGATATGTTACTTGTTTTACTTCACATCTGTGTTCATTCTGAGTCATACATAGTGAACTCTCTCTTCTTTATGCTATGCAGGTGTCCTCAGTACTACTCTCTGGGAGCAGGTCACTCCCTTTTTATGTCTGTGGGGCAAGGGTCCCAGCCAGGAAGGGAAATCTATTGAGGGGAGTCCCCTAAATCCCTACCTGCAGTCCAACATAATCCCAGATGCTCCCAGCTTGTGTCCTGCATTCCCCGGGGTGGAGATCCAGTTGGGGGTCTCCAATTGATCTGGAAACTCTTCTCTTCTGCAATTTTTCTATAGTTTGACCTCTTAGAGGAAAAGGTCCTTTTATGGGTACCAGCAGGGCTTTTACAATCCAGTCAACCAGTGAGGATGGGTGGTACAAAAACCTCTTTACTAAAACGCACCTCTCAAAAACCCAAAACCTCACCACTGGAGTCACTGAAGTTCTCTCACTGGATCGAAAGGAATAACCAGGTCTTCTGCCTCCTGTCCTTTGGTTATAGGGGTTGCCTCACCAGCAGGAAAGGAATTCACCCGGGCACAATAAAATCTTGAAGAACTCTTCTTACTAAAGTCCTTTCCACATTCAGGAAGGGATAGCCTCTATCAGGCAAAGGGTGCACTGGAAAAAAGAGCAATCTCCCCTAGCAAATAGCGCAGGAGCAAAAACAAGTTCCTATCTCAACAAAAACCCCAAACAAACTGATCACACTCACTACGGCTCCAATTCCCCCTTCTCAACAAGGAATGAACCACTGCAGGCATCCTCAGAGGAAGAATACTGCTGGAAATTGGTCTCTCCTCTTCACTATCACTTACCAGGGCAGGAATTTATGGCCAACTAGTGAGAGAACAAGAGTCCCCCACATTTATAAATATGGCTGTGTTCAGCTTTTAAATTATTAGGTTTATAAATATTTTTTATTTGTTCCTTTAAGTTTTTGACTTTTATTATTCTGACTTTTTGCTTTTTAATAGTCTGTTGGTGTGCCTATTATTGGATCATTATAGACAAACTGAACACACAATTAGAGGTGGTAATTATCTGTCATGATTAAATCATCAAGAACAGTATTGGATTCATATGCTAGAAATTGAGATTCCCAGGGGTTTAAATGAATAGCTTGATTGGCTATCGCTAGTTTGATGATGTCAGTCTTAGTTTCCATTTGTAGTTTCCAAGTCACATACTAGTATATAAATAATATGAGAGTTTGAAATAGTTCTCTCATGCCATTTTAGAAAAAGGTTTAAGCTGCTGGATGCATGCAGTACAATCTTCGACCATTCTTGTTGACTGTTCCCCTGATGAAGGAAAATCTCTAAAACTTGGCCAAGTTGGGAGTTACAAAGCTAAGCAAACAGTGGATATGCAAAGATATATGGGTTTTTTAACAGTTTCATTGGCTGGTGCAAATGAGAAAGAATACAGATATAAATGAAAGATATAAGCAAGGCGAGAGTTCAATTTATATATTGATTTGATTTTATGTGTCAAAGGACAACACAGCATACATTTAAACTTTTTTCAAAAAAGTAGTTTGTGAAACTGCATTTATCAAACAATGGTAGTCGGTGGTCAGTTAATGATTATAATTTATGAAGCATTAGGTACTCTGTTAGTGGGCTTGACTAGCTAAAATATGAAACTACCACCTGTCCATCTTTATATATTTATGAAAGAAGGAGAGTCAATAAAGCAGTATTTCACATATCAGTTTGTTTTAGGGGGGTTCAAGATTTCATTTTTTTTTACATTTTTTATCTTATTTTCTGTGTGCAGCTTTTGCAATGGAGATAAGGTACAATTTGCAAAGCAATGAGACTTCTGAGGGTCAGAAAAATTGGGGGAATAAAAACATGATGTTATGGCCATAGTGGGTGGTAAAGAGGATATTTGTCCCCCTGCATTCGGAACTATAATACTCAAATTTATTTCTGTGGATAAATGGTGATTTGCACAGTCATACTTCTTAAACATTGCTGTTTACAAGATGAGGTGAAATGTCGGTCCCTTGTAACGTGTTTTGCAAACTGCTGTGTCTGAGAGGACTCCCATCTAAACAAGCAACATAACATAAGAACATAAGAAATTGCCATGCTGGGTCAGACCAAGGGTCCATCAAGCCCAGCATCCTGTTTCCAACAGAGGCCAAACCAGGCCACAAGGACCTGGAAAGTACCCAAACACCAAGAAGATCCCATGCTATTGATGCAATTAATAGCAGAGGCCATTCCCTAAGTCAACTTGATTAATAGCAGTTAATGGAGTAATGTAGTAAAGGATTGAATTCATAATATAAAACTATACAAAGTCTGGACTTTAAATCAGCAAAAGTGGCAGCTTACCCTAAACAGCATGATGGTATACTCATACAGGAGATGTGCAGTGAAGTGTCACTCAGAATGGTGATTTACCCATGTAAATGGGCCATTTGAAAATTGTTCCCCTTCAAGTGAAGAAGTGACAGTTTCAGGAGAAGCATCCAAATTAGAAGTGGATGTAAACAGGAGGGTACAATTTTAAAAATGTTAGTTACCTGTTGAGATGTCCCTGAATGTCCTCAATGGGGGTCTGGTTAGTGTGGTCTCAAGCAGTGATGCTGGGTTCTGGGGAAGCTGACCAAGAGGAGGCATTTATTTTATTTATTTAGTGGAGGGAGCCTTGGTGTAGAGAGGGTTTCAATGGGAGAGTGGGCCTGTGTCTGCAGCATTGAGCTACTATGAGCTATTGCACCTGAGGCCGTAGGAGGATCATGGCAAGTGACTGCATAAGGCTGCATCAGTCAGGGAAGAGGGCTGCCTGTGCAGTCCTGGCAAAACAAGGCTGCTCAGGAAAGAAGCCCAGAGTAGAATAGGGCCAAAGCTGCAGCATCTGGCCTGTAGGAAATAGGGAGGGACCATAGCTGCAGCCGGAGGACTGTGTGCTGCTTCCTGTGATGCTGAGATCCTGCTGCTGCCACGTGATGGGCAGTGCGAGCAGAGAGATGTTGGGTTGTGGCTGCAGCCACCATTTTGATTCATATCCCAGCTGCAGTGGTGACAGATCAAGTCTTGTACTATTACAGGACTTGAGAGGCTGCAGGAAGCATCTGAATGTGCTGGGGAGGCCCTTGGCATGATGGAGGGCTGTGATCCTGGTGATGTCAGTAATGATGTCACTGGCAGCTGCAATTCCAACCTAAAAATAAATTAACAGACTTAAATAAAAATGAATGCTGGGGTCAAGTGAGAGGTACTCGGACACAGTTAAGACCCTTGCTATGGTTCCAAAGTAAATTTAAAAAATGAAAATAGCTCCAATTCTTCTCTGGCAATGTTGGGGCTAAAAATATTAGAACACAGAAAATAAATTAAATTAAGCAATTTAGAAACAGTAGAGGGCTGGAAATTCCAAGTCAAACCTTAATTTTGAATGAAAATATTGTGAGTAGTTTAATTTAGGAATCAGTGCCAAGAGGCAGTTTTTGGATTTTGTGGGTATTTGTATTATCTCAGATTGGTGAAATTTACTTTGGTCTGTATGAGTTTTATTTATTATTTATTTATTTAGCATTTTTATATACCGACTTTCCAATAACAGAATTACTGATCAATTCAGTTTACATTTTAACAGAACAATAACATTGACAAGTAAATGTCTTACAAAGAACAGGTCGATATAACTTGGATAAGTAAATATGGGGTTAACCAGTAAAGATACATTGCCTAATATAGGTATAAGTAAAAGATACAGTGCCTAATGTAGGTTAAATAAACAGTTGCTAATTATAAGACTAAGTTATGTCTTCGACTGCCATAGATTAAGTGAGTTCTATAGATGATCTAAATAGCTCTCAGGTGGGTAATCATTGGCCGAGATGTTCCACAGGAAGCTGTTATGGGAAAGCTTGGTTGAACAACCAAGTCTTGAGTCTTTTTTTAAATGTAGATGAGCATTGCACTGCTCTGAGTTCTGGTGGGAGAGAGTTCCAGATTTTGGGGCCCGCTGTAGAGAAGGCTCTTTTGCTTAATGCTGACTTCATCGGTAGTGTATGTAGGTTGTTTTTATAGGCTTGTCTTACTGGTCTGGAGGAGGTGTGGAATCGGAGAGGGATTTTGAGCTCGAGTGGTGCCAAGTTGTGTAGAGCCTTGTGGGTTATTGAGAGCACTTTGAATAGTATTCTGAATTTCACGGGTAGCCAGTGTAGGGTTTTCAAAATAGGAGATATGTGGTCTCTTTTATTGGACTTGGTTAAGATCCTTGCTGCTGCGTTTTGCAGCATCTGTAGGGGTTTTATGGCGTTAGCGGGGAGGCCTAGTAGAAGCGAGTTGCAATAATCTATTTTCGTGAGAATGATAGCTTGTAGCACTAAACGGAAATCTTGGAAATGGAGAAGAGGTCTCAACCTTTTCAAAACTTGTAATTTGAAGAATCCATCCTTTACGATATTATTTATGAGAGATCTGTAATTCATTTGATTATCAAGGATAACCCCTAGATTTCTGACTTGTGTGGACATTGTTAATTGAGAAGACAAGATGGTACTGGGATGTGTGTGGGTTCCGTCTTGGGAGATGAGTAGGTATTCTGTTTTTCTTTGATTTAGAATCAGATTGAGGCTCGTGAGCAAGTTGTTGATGGCTAGTTGGCAAGAGTTCCAGAAGTCCAGGGTTTTTTGGAGAGATTCAGTGATAGGAATCATTATCTGCACATCGTCTGCGTATAAGTAGTGTATGAGATTTAGATTAATGAGGAGCTGGCAGAGTGGTAGATTGATGGACTCTCTCCCTGGGTAACATCAAGCTAGGTTGAGAGAACATTGTACAAATCTCATCATTGTGTGAGTTTCTTCACTCCGAATGACACAAAAGTGCACTGTTCTGTTTGTACATCTCAGTCTACATGTGAAAGTGGCCCCTAACCCCAATATTACCAACTAAACCTCACCTTGAGTTACTAGGTGGGCCTCCTATAGTAGCATAAATAGCTGCTTACTATGCTGCTTCCTCAGCTGTTCTCTCTCTTTCTCGCTCTCTCTCATGATTATGTCATGAGCCACCCCACTTTTTCAGAAATCCCAACCCAGACACCTCTCCAAACCCTCCCTTTTAAAACTTTGCATTGCGCCATGCGTTAAGGTGCTTATCACTTGCGTTATTATTTAATAGCCATTCTTGGATTTTCTGCAACCCTTCAATAACGTCCTGTACTATCAAAGATTGATCCTTCCCCAAAGGCAATACCAATTGAATGTTGTCTGCATATAAAAATCCTTTGAATCCCAGGGAGTGAATCAAAGCTTCTAATAGCTTAAAAAAAAAAAAATTAAACAGGGGAGACAAAGCTTATCCCTGTGGAACTCTCCATTTCACTTTCACAACCTCAGAAAGATTATCTTGAACCATGAACACTCAACCCCTGTGACTCAAAAATGATGAAAGCCATTGAACACTTTCCCCCTATTCCCATCTTCCTACAACGATTCAGTAAAAAACTATGAGCCACTAAATGAAAAGCACTGGACAGGTCCAATAAAATCAACAGAACTGATTTATCTTTCTTCCTAGCTCTCAATACTTCCATGTTCAATGCCACCAACACTGCCTCCATACTGTATCCCTTCCTCAAACCAGATTGACACTCATCCAACCCTTTCACTTCATTTAGTTAATCTGAAAGATGCTGAACCATCACCTTTTCAATCACCTTTGATAAAAAAGGAATATTAGCCACCGGACGATAGTTTCCCAAATCGAAGTCTGTAAAGTTAGTCTCTTCAACAATGGAATCAAAACAGATCTCTTCAATTTCTTTGGAAGCTGATGTTCTCATAATGAAGAATTTACCATATGGTACAGGGAAATCACAAAATAATCCAAAAATATTTTTATCAAAAAAGAAAGACAAGGATCAAATAAACACCAGGTTGCCCTACATTCTGACACAATTCCTTTAAGCTACATAACATTCACTTCCTAAAATTCCAACGGTCTTACCTTCAATTACAGATCTAGATCTCCCTTCCAATGTTCAACCTCAACACCCTTACTCCTCATCTCCATCACGTCACAACAGGACCACATTTTCCCTTCTCAACAGGGACACAAAACTATCTCAGTCTAAAACAACCGGAATGATATATTCTGGCTTGCAATACCTCCCTAACAAATGTCCCACTGTTTTCTAAAACTGTTTCAGCACATTCTCTGCCCTACTAATTTCTTCCTCAATAAACATCTTCTTCTCTCTTACAATATTTGCTGACTAAATATTTAACACTTTTCACCATTGCATCTTCATTTGTCAACTGTGTAACTTCACCCATACTCTCTCCAACCTTCTTACAGCCTGTCTTTGTGCTCTCAGATCTTTCAAGAACCATTCAGTAGTCCTCTTGCTCTTATCCAACAAAATCTTCTCTGGAGCCACCTCATCCAGTGTCTGAGTCGACAAGCTAATCCAAGAGTCTACCATATCACCCAAATATTCTGGCTTCTTCCTCATGCAAGCTAACAAAAACTTCTGATCAATTTTACCCTTACCTTGCCTGAACCCTTCCTGCACTGGCAAATTATTGTTTTTCCCCATCTGAAATACAAATTCAAATTCCTTCCCTATTATCATTTATCCAATGACTATCAGGAAAAAAACTTTTTTGACCCAAAAATCAAATCTAGGGTGTGTCCACCCTTATCGGTTGCAAAATCCACCTATTGTATCAACCCAAATGCAGCTAAACCAATTTAAAAATACTGAGCCAAATCACAATTTAAATCATCTACATGAAGGTTAAAATGACCCATCTCTAAAACATAGAGCAACTTCCCCAATTAATTCCATCAAATCATTAATCCTCTTCAAGGAAAACCCAGGTGGAGAATAAATCACTAAAATACCAATAATCTCGTTCCCTACCCTTACCAGCAAATGTTCACACAGTTCTATCCACTGCATCATTACTTGTTCAGCTTTCCAATCTTCCTTAAAATAACTGATAGTACTTCCTCTCTCCTACCCATCCAGTTTTCTAAAAATATTCTAAAGCTCCCTGGGTACAAGCATTGTAAAACAGACCCTGATTCCTCTGACAACCAAGTTTCAGTAATCAATACAATATCAATCCCCTCTTCCAAAATTAAATAATGAAGTAAAAGAGCTTTCTTAACTATTGATCTAACATTTAACAATAAACAATGCACATTCCCATAATTATCCCCCAACTGTCCCCTTTTTCCTTAACCTTAAATATGCAACTTTCTCTCCTTACTATATGTTTTATCTTCTGGTTTGGGTCAAACCATTTATGCCATACCCGCAAATGACATCAATTTAAGCACTCATTCCAGCAGCCATGCCCAATTTAAATCTCACCCTAGCAAAAACTGCAAATTTGCACAACCCTCTAAAATCTCTAAAAGGGCCTTACTAAGGGGCAGCCCTCTTTAGTATACCCCTTAGGTACATCACCACGCAGCAACTCAGTGTCTTATAACACTCACCAGATGGACAAAGTGAGCAGAGGTAGTGCATCTCGGCAGGAGGTGGGACAGCAACCCGGCAGGGCATAGTTTACCTTGGTGCTTAGTTGGTCAGCCCGGCAGGGCACAGTTCACCTTAGTTGATCAGCTCACTAATCACCATTAATCTCCTATGGCAGCAGACTAGTCCCCCACACTTTCCTCAGGTGAAGGTAGGCAGAGGTAGTCAGTTCTTACTCGGCAGCTCAGCTACTTATAACACCCTTCAGATGGACAAGGTGGGTGGAGTTAGTGCATCACAGCAGGGTGCGGGACCAGCAATCAGGAAGAGCACAGTTCAACTCAGTGCTTAGGTGGTCAGCCTACTAACCAATATCAATCTCCTACATCTGCAGGCTGGTCCCCCACACTCTCTTCAAGCACATGTAGGCAGAAGTACATAAGAAAATAAGACTTGCCATACTGGGTCAGATCAAAGGTCCATCAAGCTCAATATCCTGTTTCCAACAGTGGCCAAGCCAGATTACAAGTATCTGGCAGGATCCCTATGGCTAAAGAGATTCCAAGCTGCTAATGCCAAGAATAAACAGTGGATTTCTGCAACTCTATCTTAATAATGGTTAATTGACTTTTCCTCCAGTAATTTCTCCAAACCTTTTTTTAATGCGGCTACACTAATAACTTTTACCACATCCTCTGGCAATGAATTCCAGATAATAATTATGTGTTGAGTAAAAAATACATTTTCCTGTATTAGTTTTAAATGTATTAACTAGTACATTCATTGTGTGTCCCCTAATCATTGTACTTTTTGAAAGAGTAAACAACTGATTAACATTTACTCATTCCATTCCACTCATTTTATAGACCTCTATCATATCTCCCTACAATTGTCTCTTCTCCAAGCTGAAGAGTCCTAACCTCTTTAGCCTTTCTTCATAGGGGAATTGTTCCATCCCCTTTATAATTTTGGTCATCCTTCTCTGTACCTTTTCTAATTCAGCTATATCTTTCTTGAGATGTGGTGACCAGAACTGCACACAATACTCAAGATGAGGTTACACTATGAAGCGATTCAGAAACTTGCCTAAAATCCCAGGTGGTCCAGCGGAGGTCCCAGGAGCGATCTCCCCCTCTCGGGCCGTCGGCTGCCACTAATCAAAATGGCGTTGATGGCCCTTTGCTCTTACTAAGTGACAGGGGCTATCGGTGCAATTGGACGGCCCCTGTCACATGGTAGGAGCAATGGATGGCCCACGCCATGGATGGCGCCGGTCCAGTGGGGTTCTCGAGAGGGTCTTCTTGCCAGTAAGGATGTGCATTCATTTGCAACGTATTGGCAATCTGCAAAGCATATATCCCTATCCGTTTTATTCGTGGGTTTGCGAAACAGATCACGATCCCCCATGAATACAAACATATCATACATTTCATTCTTTTGGCTCGCAGTGATTTGATTTCTTAGCAGCCATTTGAAATAGGAGAAGGCCATGGGGGGAGTATCCATAGCAAAAAACAGCCCTTTCCTGTGAGACATAAGTGACCTCACAGCCCTGTCATAGAGTGGGTCAGACAGGTTGGCAAGGAAACCAGAATACAACCTATCAGCGCTAAGCATTTTTCTAATGCGGCCAATCGCCGCTCTCACTCAGTGCTCTGGGAAGCTATTCCTGATGATGCAGCACTATTTATACGGTAAGCAGAAAGGTCATCCCCAGCCTGTACAAGCAGTGTAGCAGTCACATCCAAGTGCTGCTGGATAAGGCAGAGGGAAGTGTGCATTTCACCTGCGATATCTGGACCGCCAAAAATGCTGCACACTCGTACCTCTCCCTCACAGCACACTGGTGGGACCTGGCTGAGGCAGAGGCAGGCAGCAGCTCTATTAGTGAAAAAGTATCAGGGTGGAGGTGGGCTTTACTGCACACCCACCTGTTGGACCAGGCCCAAACTGCCACCAATATTCTAGCATGCATCAGACAGATGCTGGAGGGCTGGAAACTACACCAGCAAGACAGGAATCCTCAGGCAGGGTTCTTTGTCACAGACAATGGTGCAAACATGGTAAAGGCAATAACCGATGGGCGCTTTCAGAACATCTGATGTTTTGCACACACTCTTCACTTGGTAGTGAAGTCAGCTCTGGGGTTGGAGTCCAAGCACCAAGAGAATGAATATCTGCAGAACTTAATACACAAGTGCAGGGACATAGCAGGGCACTTCCACAGAAGTGTGAAGGCGGGGATGGTTCTCTGACAAAAGCAGACTGATTTGGCGATGCCTCACAAGCGTCTCATTCAAGACAATGTCACCCAGTGGAATTCCACCTATATGATACTGCAGAGGTTAGTGGAGCTGCAGACACCCCTTCATGAACTTTCTGGTTCAATGGACATAGGTGTGCAGAATTCCCTAGGGCATAATGATTGGTTAGTCATGAGTCAGCTGGTAAACAACCTGCAGCCCTTCAAGGACGTCATGGAGGAGCTGAGTTTCAGACATGCCACCTTGGCTGACATCATCCCTATAGTTAATTTCCTGGATGAAAATTTGGAGGGCTTTAAACAGGAAGAGGGAATGACAGCTGAGGTGCTGCATTTTCTGGACATTTTGCAGCAGCAGGTATAAGAGAGATTAAGGACTAACAGAAGAGAACACATTCATGCTTGCCACAGTCTGTGATCCCGATGTGAAAGGGAAACTCGCCCTACAGTCCAATTGTCTCTCATTTGTGAAGGACCTGCTGTTAGCAAAGGTCCGTGATCAGGAGCGGCATAGGTAGAGACAGATTTGGCATGAAGCAGAGGAGGAAACAGCGGTGGGCACTTCAAAGAGTTGTGCTAGCCCAAGCATGAGCAGCACTCTGTCAGTGACAGCTAGTACCTTCTCCTCCTCCACTTCAGTACGCCAAAGGCATGTTGCCCATAAAGATTCATCTTTTGTGCTATGGGCTAGAGAGAAAGCAGCTGGCATGAGTGACTCTCAGCCCACCCAAGCAAAGCAGTCACCAGCACAACTGTCAGTGACACGGTATCTCTCAGAGCCCACAGAGGACATGCAGACAGATCCGCTGGCATATTGAGCACACAAGTCCACTGTCTGGCCACACCTAGCCAAAGTGGCTCAGTGATATCTGTCATTTCCACCAACCAGTATGCCCAGTGAACGTGTATTTTCAATGACAGGGGATATCATGAGCCCTCACCGCTCAAGGCTGGCACCAGAGTTGATGGAAATGCTAGTGTTTTTGAAAATAAACCTGCCTTTGCTTGGGTTTCCAAATTTTCCTGTGAATGGCAAGATGAATACAACACTGTGCCTGTGCATCCACTGTCCAGGCCGTATGTCCCTACAAGGATCTGACCTCAAACGCTGTGCCTGTCCATCCACTGTCCAGGCAGTACATCCCTACAAGGGCCTGATCTGAAACACTGTGCCTGTCCATCAACTTTCCAGTCCGTATGTCCCTACAAGGGCCTGACCTGAAATGCTATGCCTGTCCGCCCACTGTCCAGGCTGTACGTCCCTACAAGGGCCTGACCTGAAACGTTGTGCCTGTCCATCCACTGTCCAGGCCGTATGTCCCTACAAGGGCCTGACCTGAAACGCTCTGCCTGTCTGAGTTTAGGTCTGGTATTTCTAATTTCAGTTTCATGTATTTGTGCATCACTTCTTTCCAGAATATTATTTTCCTGATTTGCAACATTTGGAATGTAAGAACATAAAAAGCTGACTTCAGATGTTTGGAGCTTGCATAGTTCTCCTGACATTCATAATATGGGCCATGTTCCCGAAATCTTTCTTAGGCACCAACAGTAATGTTTCTAGTACTATAGAAAACTGGTGGTAGTTGCACTCTAGTTCATCCTCTGTCTTTCCATATTTTAGAAAGGCACTGTGTAAACCACAAAGTCAACATAGATTGATATTGTAGATATGGACTTGAGTAGCGGTCTTCTTATTTCTGAGAGCTCTTCATGTTCCTTTGTCATCAGCTGAAGTGCATAAATTTATTTATGTATTTATTTATTTATTTATTTAGAATTTTTATATACCGACATTCTCGATACAAATATCAAATCAGATCAGTTTAAATACAGTTAATAGCTTCTAGGTATTCACAAATAATCTCCAGCTCAGTTCTTGCTTCACAGATGGCAGTTTCTAGTTCTCTAAAAGCATCCTCTATTGAAATATCTTTCAGAAATGAAAAAGCTGCCATTTTTTTCTGGCAGTGAACCAGTTCAAGAAGAAGTGACAGATCAAACCACAACATACCTGCACAAAGGAAATCCTCTAATGCTGTGCCTGTCCATCCAGGCCTTGTCCCTACTTGAGCTTGACCTCTATCCTCGAATGATGTTCCTGTCCATCCAGGCCTTATGTGTGCTTGACATCGAATGCTGTGTCTGTCTGTCTAGGCTTTATGTTCCCAAGTGGGCTTGACTTCCATCCTTGAATGCTGTGGCTGTCCATCCAGGATTTACGACTCTACAAGGGTTTGACTTCGACTGCTGTGCCTGTCCATCCATGCTTTATGTACCTACGTGGGCTTGATCTCTGTCCTAGAATGCTGTACCTGACCATCCAGGATTTACGTCTCTACAAGGGTTTGACCTTAAATACTGTGCCTGTTCCTCCAGGCCTTATGTCCCTATGTCTGTTCCTCCAGGCCTTATATCCCTATGTCTGTGAACTATCTACAGTCAGGAGAATTAATGGACCAGAGGCAACATGGATTCACCAGGGGAAGATCCTGTCAGACTATTTCTGATTGACTTTTTTGACTGGGTAACCAAGGAATTGGATCAAGGAAGAACACTCGATGTCATCTACTTGGATTTCAGCAAAGCTTTTGATACGGTTCCGCACAGGAGACTGGTGAATAAAACGAGAAGCTTAGGAGTGAGGGCCGAGGTGGTGACCTGGATTGCAAATTGGTTGACGGACAGAAGACAATGTGTGATGGTAAACGGAACTTTCTCTGAAGAGAGAGCGGTTTTAAGTGGTGTACCGCAAGGATCGGTTTTGGGACCGGTCCTGTTCAATATCTTTGTGAGCGACATTGCGGACGGGATAGAAGGTAAGGTTTGTCTTTTTGCGGATGACACTAAGATCTGCAACAGAGTGGACACGCCGGAAGGAGTGGAGAGAATGAGACGGGATTTAAGGAAACTGGAAGAGTGGTCGAAGATATGGCAGCTGAGATTCAATGCCAAGAAGTGCAAAGTCATGCATATGGGGAGTGGAAATCCGAATGAACTATATTCGATGGGGGGGGGAAGGCTGATGTGCACGGAGCAGGAGAGGGACCTTGGGGTGATAGTGTCTAATGATATGAAGTCTGCGAAACAATGTGACAAGGCGATAGCAAAAGCCAGAAGAATGCTGGGCTGCATAGAGAGAGGAATATCGAGTAAGAAAAGGGAAGTGATTATTCCCTTGTACAGGTCCTTGGTGAGGCCTCACCTGGAGTACTGTGTTCAGTTTTGGAGACCATATCTACAAAGAGACAAAGACAAGATGGAAGCGGTACAGAGAAGGGCGACCAAGAAGGTGGAGGATCTTCATCGGATGACGTACGAGGAGAGATTGAAGAATCTAAATATGTACACCCTGGAGGAAAGGAGGAGCAGGGGTGATATGATTCATACTTTCAGATACATGAAAAACTTTAATGATCCAAAGACAACGACAAACCTTTTCAGACGGAAAAAAATCAGCAGAACCAGAGGTCACGAGCTGAGGCTCCGGGGAGGAAGACTAAGAACCAATGTCAGGAAGTATTTCTTCACGGAAAGGGTGGTGGATGCCTGGAATGCCCTTCCGGAGGAAGTGGTGAAGTCTAAAACTGTGAAAGACTTCAAAGGGGCGTGGGATAAACACTGTGGATCCATCAAGTCTAGTGGGCGTAAATATAGAGGAGGTGGTAAAACACTGCACAGAGCGGCAGTAGCCACAGAGGCATTCACGGAGCGGGATGCCAGTGGCCAGTAGTTGTTCCACCTTCAGGCAGCAAAATACTGCACGGAGCGGCAGTAGCCACAGAGGCATTCACGGAGCGGGATGCCAGTGGTTTGTGTTCCACCTTCACCGAGCGGAAGGTTGGAGGGCTGCCATCTCCAAAAAAACAAAAAACAAAAAAACAAAAACAAAAAAACAAAAAACAAACAAACAAAACAGAGGTGGGTAAGAGTATGGGGCAGGGGTGTGGCCGTTTATTGCGGCAGTTGCTACCCCTGATTGAGCTGGATGTTCATTGGGATGCGGATACAGCACTGCTCTCTGCATTGGTGGAGGGGTGGAAGGGAATTGGGGCCGGAGGGTGCTGGAAGCCAATAGTGACGGGGGAGGGGGAGAAAAAAAAAGGGGGGGGGAAGATTTAAAAAAAAAAAAATGGATAAACTGCGTAGCTTGCTGGGCAGACTGGATGGGCCGTTTGGTCTTCTTCTGCCGTCATTTCTATGTTTCTATGTGGATGTGACCTCTATCCTCAATGCTGTGACTGTCCGTCCAAGCCTTTCATCCCTTGTGGACTTTACCTCAATTGCTGTGCCTGTCCGTCCAGGCCTTATGTCCCTATGTGGACTTGACCTCTATCCTCGAATGCTGTGCCTGTCCGTCCAGGGTTTACATCTCTACAACGGTTTGACCTTGAATGCTGTGCCTGTCCATCCAGGCTTTATGTCCCTAAAAGGGTTTGACCTCTATTTTATTTATTTAATTTATTTAAAATATTTTGTATACCATCATTCATAGTTATATCACAACAGTTCACAGTATCGTATCTAAAACACAGCAATTGCGTATCTAAAACACAGCAATTTCAAACATCATAGGCTAAAATACCATCATAATAAATACTCTAAGAATAATTAAAACTTACACTTATGTATTGGATACATAGACTTGCTCAAAGAGCCATGTCTTTAGACCTTTCTTAAATCTCTTACAGTCTCTTTCGAGCAGTAATGCCATTGGCAAGCTGTTCCATGAGGTAGGGCCTGCTATTGAGATAACTCTATCTCTGATTAAATCTAGATGCGCAGTATTTAGTGATAGGACTGAGAAGAGTCCTTTATTTGCAGATCTTAGAGAGCAGTGTGGTGTGTGCATGCGAACAGAGAAATTTAACCAGTCTGTTTTATGGCCATAGATTGATTTGTGAATAATGCAGCATATTTTATAAAGGATCCTCTGTGTAACAGGAAGCCAGTGTAATTGAATCAGAATGGGTGTAATATGTTCATGTTTACTACAATTTGTGAGAACCCGTGCTGTCCGTACAGGCCTTATGTCCCTACGTGGGCTTGACCTCTATCCTCGAATGCTGTGCCTGTTTGTCCAGGATTTCCATCTCTACAAGGGTTTGACCTTGAATGCTGTGCCTGACCAACCAGGCTTTATTTCCCTAAAAGGGTTTGATCTCTAATGTTGTGCCTGTTCGTCCAGGCCTTATGTCCTATGTGGGCTTGACCTCGAATGCTGTGCCTGTCCGTCCACGTCTTAAGTCCCTAGGTGGGCTTGACCTCTATCCTCGAATGCTGTGCCAGTCCGTCCAGGCTTTAAGAACATAACAACATAAGAACGTACCATACTGGGTCGGTCCAGGGTCCATCAAGCCCAGCATTCTTTCCAACAGTGGCCAATCCTGGCCATAAGAACCTGGCAATTACCCAAAAACAGTCTATTCCATGTTTTTGTTGCTAGTAATAGCAGTGGCTATTTTCTTTTTCAACTTAATTAATAGCAGGTAATGGACTTCTCCTCCAAGAACTTATCCAATCCTTTTTTAAACACAGCTATACAAACTGCACTAACCACATCCTCTGGCAACAAATTCCAGAGTTTAATTGTGTGTTGAGTGAAAAAGAACTTTCTCTGATTAGTTTTAAATGTGCCACATGCTAACTTCATGGAGTGCCCCCTAGTTTTTCTATTATCTGAAAGAGTAAATAACCGATTCATATTTACCAGTTCTAGACCTCTCAAGATTTTAAACAACTCTATCATATTCCCCCTCAGCCATCTCTTCTCCAAGCTGAAAAGTCCTAACCTCTTTAGTCTTTCCTCATAGGGGAGCTGTTCCATTCCCCTTATCATTTTGGTCATCCTGCTCTGTACCTTCTCCATCACAGTTATATCTTTTTTGAGATGCGGCGACCAGAATTGTACATAGTATTCAATCTGCGGTCTCACCATAGAGCGATACAGAGGTATTATGATATTTTCTGTTTTATTCACCATTCCCTTTCTAATAATTTCCAACATTCTGTTTGCTTTTTTGACTGCCACAGTACACTGAACTGACAATTGCAATGTGTTATCCACTATGACGCCTACGCCTAGATCTCTTTCTTGAGTTGTAGCACCTAATATGGAACCTAACATTGTGTAACTATATCATGGGTTATTTTTCCCTATATGCATCACCTTGCACTTATCCACATTAAATTTCATCTGCCATTTTGATCCCCAATTTTCCAGTCTCACAAGATCTTCCTGCAATTTGTCACAATCTGCTTGTGATTTAACTACTCTGAACAATTTTGTATCATCTGCAAATTTGATTATTTCACTCATCGTATTTCTTTCCAGATCATTTATAAATATATTGAAAAGTAAGGGTCCCAATACAGATCCCTGAGGCACTCTACTGTCCACTCCCTTCCACTGAGAAAATTGTCCATTTAATCCTACTCTCTGTTTCCTGTCTTTTAGCCAGTTTGTAATCCACGAAAGGATATCGCCACCTATCTCATGACTTTTTACTTTTTTTAGAAGCCTCTCATGAGGAACTTTGTTAAATGCCTTCTGAAAATCCAAGTACACTACATCTACCAGTTCAATTTTATCCACATGTTTATTAACTCCTTCAAAAAAGTGAAGCAGATGTATGAGGCATAACTTGCCTTGGGTAAAGCCATGCTGACTTTGTTCCATTACATCTCTACAAGGGTTTGACCTCGAATGCTGTGCCTCTCTGTCCAGGCATTATGTGCCTAAAAAATGTTGACCTCTAATGCTGTGCCTGTCCATCCAGGCCTTATGTCCCTACATGGGCTTGGCCTCAAATGCTGTGCCTGTCTGTCCAGACCTTATATCCCTACATGGGCTTGACCTCTATCCTCGAATGCTGTGCCTGTCCATCCAGGCTTTATATCTTTACAAGGGTTTGACCTCAAATTCTGTGCCTGTCCATCCAGGCTTTATGTCCCTAAAAGGGTTTGACCTCTAATGCTGTGCCTGTCCATCCAGGCCTTATGTCCCTATATGGGTTTGACCTCTATCCTCGAATGCTGTGCCTGTCCATCCAGGCTTTAGGTCCCTAAAAAATGTTGACCTCTAATGCTTTGCCTGTCCATCCAGGCCTTATGTCCCAACGTGGGCTTGACCTCAAATTCTGTGCCTGTTCGTCCAGGATTTATGTCCCTACGTGGGCTTGACCTCTATCCTCAAATGCTGTGCCTGTCCATCCAGGATTTACGTCTCTACAAAGGTTTGACCTCGAATGCTGTGCCTGTACATCCAGGCTTTAGGTCCCTAAAAGGGTTTGACATCTAATGCTGTGCCTGTCTGTCCAAGACTTATGTCCCTATGTGGGCTTGACCTTGAATGCTGTGCCTGTCCATCCAGGCCTTATGTCCCTACATGGGCTGGACCTCTATCCTTGAATGTTGTGCCTGTCCATCCAGGCTTTATGTCCCTAAAAGGGCTTGACCTCTAACCCTGTGCCTTACTGTCCTAGAGCCCTTTCCTGCTAAAAGGAAAAGGAACTCTCCCCGAGGTAGCCAGCCAGCCTATCTCTTAGTACCCTTTGACCCATGTTGAGCCAGACTGCTGTTCACATGGAAACCTCCTCCATGTCGACTCGCCACACTTTGAAGACTCGTGCTCCACTCTAGGGGCGAACCCATTCTAGTTAGCCCTTTCCTGCACAAAGGAAAGGGAAATCTCTCTGGGGCCAGCGTGTCTTGCCCCTATCAAAACCACAGGGACCTGACTACCTCAATTCTGCCAGCCTGTCTTGCCCCTATCAAAACCACAGGGACCAGACTACCTCTGCTCTGCCAGCTTGTCTTTCCCCTATCAGCTTTCTGCCACTCTGCCTTGGTGCCATACACCAGATGACTCACTGTACTCCATGTGGTGTTCTTACCACTAACATGGTTCCTCAGTGTGTTTATGCTAGTCTTTCTGCTTGCTATGTTCCCCCTTCATTGTGCTGAGGATGTTGATGCCACTTGTCTTGCCACTTTGCCTGTCAAGCTGCCTTTGAGGTTTCATACATCTGTTATCAGTGTTCTCTTTTGAAGCTGTGGCATGTTTTTGACACTCTCGGTGCTGCTTTGCACCTTTGTTAAAGCACTCTTGCCTCTCCTGGTACTCCTTTGCTCCTTTAGAGTGCCTTAGGCTATTCATGCCACTGTGGTGCCATTTTGTCACAGTCTAAGTACCTTGGAGCTCTTTTCTCGTTCTCATGATTGCTCCTCAGAAGTTTCAACAGAATTGATGAGAAAACTCCAATTCTGCAGCCAAAAATGGGCTGCAAATACTTCCCCCATTGACTTTAATGGGAAATCAGAAAACGAATAAAATGTATCAACGAATAGGGTTTTCCCCCTACGCAACAAATGCAACAGATATGGGTCCTGGCAAAATGAATAACGAATAGCAACGGATTTTTTTCCTTCTGCACATCCCTACTTGCCAGTGCTTATTCTGTTTCCTGTTTTCTTCATTCAGATCCCTTTTCCATTTCTTGAAAAATGTTCTTTTAGATATTATAGCCTCTCTCACGCCACCTTTCAACCATGTCGGTAGTCATTTAGCCTGCCTTCCACCTTTTCTAGAATGTTGCTAAGTCTAATAGGTTACATCCTGCAGATTTTAAAGCTCTCTGTGTTCTATATATCTTCACAGTGATTTCACACATGCTGGAGTTTCTTTGCTTAGTGCACAAAGGATACAGTTTTAAATTGATTTATCCACTGAATTGGGTGCCTATGCAGTGAACATAATATAGGGTAGGGATGTGCAGAACAAAATTTTATGTTCATATTTTTTATGTCCGAAAGGGGGTCCCACTTGCGGCCAATATGGACATAAAAAAAATCCAATGAGTTGGGTATATGTACATATGTGCAAAAAAAAAATTTAAACCCCCTCACCCTCCTTAATCCCCCCCCCAGACTTACCACAACTCCCTGGTGATCGAGCGAGGAGTGAGGACGTCATTTCTGCAATCCTTGGCGAGAAGCATGTGACGTCGGTGGCACGTCGAGTGACGCGGCGTCACGTGATTCCCGGCTCGTTCGCGCCGGACGGCTCGTTCGGCCCAAAAAGAACTTTTGGCCAGCTTGGGGGGGCCTCCTGACCCATCGATATGTGGGAAATCCGATCGTTTATGTCGAATCAATTTTTTAAGTAAAAAAAAAATATGAGTTGCGTTTTACTAATGCGGTCAATCCGAATGCACACCCCTAATATAGGGGACATATAATGCAATATCCTCAAGCCAGCTAGAAGTCTTGCTGCTCAGTTTTGGACCACCTGCAGACATTGTAACATATACTGTATTGAGGAAGTTCCACATATAGTGCATTAGAATAGTCTAATTTTGATAATACCAGGAACTGTATGACTATTTGAAAATCATTTGCAAAGTTTTATATTTCATGATATTCACAGTTTATTAAGCATATTTAAGACTACATGATTTATCAGTTCTCTTAGAGATAAGTCAGATTCCCGTATTATACAAGCTTCGATACTGTTGAACAAATGTTAAGAGACCAGTCTTCAAGCTTAAAGGAAGCAGGATAGTTATCAGATGGAAAACAGCCCATTATTATTAAATCTGTTTTTGTGATATTCAGGGTTCATTTATTTGTCTTCATCTGTTCTTGAATTGAGCCCATACATTTACCATTATGTTTAGGACATTTTCTATAGTGGTTGTTATTGGAATTGAAAACTGTGTCATCAGCGTAGCCTATCCTCAGACAGTGTGGCTGAAAGCACTGACCCTTATGGCATTCCAGTTGTGATGATATAATTATTCAATAACTGTGAATCAGTTTTGACCTTATGGGAGTGATATGCTAAAAATGATTCAAACCATTTTAAGACTGATCCTGATATTCCAATGTCATCTAAATGAGATATAAGAATTCTATAATTCAGCATCTCAAATGTTTCTGAGATTTCCAGTAGACGCTATTCATGGGAGGTGGTCCCATGAATGGCGGCAGCAATTGAGCAGCGAAAAGATAAGTTAATCTTTTTACGAAAGATAACAATAAATGAGGGGTCGCACCGCATATTGGGAGAACAGAAGCATGTAGTTTTAAAGAGAAATTAAAAAACAAAAAAAGAAAATTGTTTGCTAAGAAAATTAAAGAATAAAACATGGAAGCTATCCTAATGGGCCAGCTAAGACAAGTGGCTGATCCATAGATAGCAACCACACAAAAACCACAAATCAAGAGGTTTCCTTGATTTCTTGGAGGTTGGAGATTTCCAGTAGGACAAGAATGTACTCAGTGGGCATCTTGAAGCTGCACCGAAATAAGTCCAGAGTTGCCAACAATAAGGTTTCTGTGCTATCATGTGGGTGAAACCCAAATTGATAAGGATCAAGAATATCATGGTCATCTAGATATTGTTTCTACTGTTTTAAAACTGATTTTTCATTTAGTTTGTTAAAAGTGGCAATGAAGAGACTGATCTGTAGTGAAATGGACATTATGGTCCGATGCTGGTTATTTTAATATAGGTGTTATTATTGTTAGAGATGTGAATCGTGTCCTCGATCGTCTTAACGATCGATTTCAGCTGGGAGGGGGGGGGGAATCGTATTGTTGCCGTTTGGGTTTTAAAAATATCGTGAAAAATCATTAAAATCGTGAGCCAACCCCCTAAAACCCACCCCCGACCCTTTAAATTAAATCCCCCACCCTCCCGAACCCCCCCCCCCAAATGCTTTAAATTACCTGGTGGTCCAGAACGGCGGCGGTCCGGAACTGCCCCCTCAATTGAATCCTTTTGTCTTCAGCCGGGGCCATTTTGCAAAATGGCCGCCGCAAAATGGCGGCGGCCATAGACAAAAATGATTTGACGCAGGAGGTAGTTCCGGACCCCCGCTGGACTTTTGGCAAGTCTTGTGGGGGTCAGGAGGCCCCCCCAAGCTGGCCAAAGGTTTCTGGGAGTCCAGCGGGGTTCAGGAAGCGATTTCTTGCCGCGAATCGTTTTCCATACGGAAAATGGTGCCGGCAGGAGATCGACTGCAGGAGGTCATTCAGCGGCGGTCCGGAACCCCCGCTGAACGACCTCCTGCAGTCGATCTCCTGCCGGCGCCATTTTCCGTACGGAAAACGATTCGCGGCAAGAAATCGCTTCCTGAACCCCGCTGGACTCCCAGAAACCTTTGGCCAGCTTGGGGGGGCCTCCTGACCCCCACAAGACTTGCCAAAAGTCCAGCAGGGGTCCGGAACGACCTCCTGCGTCGAATCGTTTTTGTCTATGGCTGCCGCCATTTTGCGGCGGCCATTTTGCAAAATGGCGCCGGCTGAAGACAAAAGGATTCAATTGAGGGGGCCGTTCCGGACCGCTGCCGTTCTGGACCACCGCTGGATCCCCAGGTAATTTAAAGCATTTGGGGGGGGGTTCGGGAGGGTGGGGGATTTAATTTAAAGGGTCAGGGGTGGGTTTTAGGGGGTTTTAGTGTGCCGGTTTTCCTGCCCTCCCCCTTCCCCCGATTTACGATTTTTAACGATAAATCGGGGGAATTGGTATTGTATCGTGGCCCTAACGATTTTTGACGATTTAAAATATATCGGACGATATTTTAAATCGTCAAAAAACGATTCACATCCCTAATTATTGTATTTTTTAAACAATTAGTAAGAGCTCCTTCTTTTAAAGATGAATTAACTAAAGTAGCTTTGTAATCAATGGAATCAATACAAATATTTTTAAGCATGAATGTATGGTTAGGGTTCAATACACATTTAGTATTTCTTTAAATTGATAATTACTTCAATTAACTCTGTTTTGAATACATGCTGAAATTCTTCCTAGCGTATGATCCCTATAGTGCTGGAGACAATTTTCTTATCATTGATAAATGAGTCACAAATATTCTGAATCTTGCTGGAAAATGATTAGGCAAATGTGAGCAATTACAGTGCTCGAGGGATGTAAACTGGTTGGATTTTCAGGATATCCCTAATGAATATGTATGAAATTGATTTGCATACAAATGAGGCAGAGTGCATGCATATTCATTAGAGATACCCTAATACCTGAATGGTTTGCGGCCCTTGAGGACCAGCATTGCCCATCCCTGTTATATGCAAAGGATAATCCAAACCTCAAAAGGGAGCATCTGAGATTTTTGTAAAAAAAATGCATTGTGTTAAATAGAAGACTATTAGAGTTCCCTGAAGTTTATATCTTTTTAATATAATAAGTCTTTTTTGCAGTATGAGCTAATTCTATAATTTTTATTTTTTTAGATTTTATTTTGCTTCAGGATCAAGTTTTACTAATTGAGACAATTAAGGGATAAGCATTCAATTGTGAATAAATGCTCAAACAGGAGCTTTGCATATATGTGTTGCAAGCGCAGCCTTCAGGGGCCGATTGTGTGGGCTTGGCATGCATCGCTTGGCTCATAGGAGAGTGGAACCCTTGAGCCACAGGGCAGCTCAGGTCAAGACATGAGTCTCACCCGTGGTGAGGTATGAGTGCAGGAGCTGAGCTGGACGGAACTAGGAACACAGGCTACCACATATGTCTCTGGCTAGAACTAGGAACTGGAACCATCGAAGAGTTTGAACAGAGCTAGAGCACAAAGAGTCAGAAGGAAATTGGAACTCTCGAGGAAGACGACATTAAGCTGTGAACTCTCGAAGAGTACATCGTGGAGCAGAAGACTTGGGACTTGAACGCAGAGCTGAAGACTTGGGACATAGAGCTGAAGACTTGGGACTTGGAACGTAGAGCAGAAGACTCGAGACAGAGCATAGAGCTGAAGACCTGGAATGTAGAGCTGAAGACTTGGAACTTGGATCGTGGAGATGAAGACTTGGAACTTGGAATGTAGAGATGAAGACTTGAAACTTGGAATGTAGAGATGAGGAACACAGATGTAGACTTGGGACATAGACTTGGGACGAGGAAGACGAGTCCCACAGGCACCCTACACAGCATGTGGGGCTGATTGCGGACCACACTGCAGACTCATTGAACATAGGCTAGGAAAGTAAACAAAGACTTGACATGTAGACTTGGGACAAGGAAGGCAAGTCCCACAGGTGCCCTACACAGCACATGGGGCTGCTCATGGACCACACTGCAGACTTATGGAAGAACATGGACACAGACGGGGATGAGCAAGACCCTCAGGTGCCCTACACAGCATGTGGGGCAGGTCACAGACCACACTGTCCCCTACGTGCCCTACATAGCTGAATGGCTGGCCGCGGACCATGAGGAGATTGGGGCAGGCGCAGGAAGCCTCATAGCACAGGGTAGTGAGAACCCCTCGGATCCTCCAGAGTCAGAACTAGGAAATAGATAAAATCTTGGAGCTAGGAACTCAGAGTAAAAGCAGGAAATCTCCGGAGGCACGGGTCCCACCGAACCTGGAGCATTAGGACTGGGACAGCATCAACAGGGAGACAGGAACCTCACAGGCATCTTGGAACTTGGAACTAGGAACTTGGAACTTCTAGGGTCATCTTAAAACATCTTGGAACATCTAGGATCATGAGACATCTTGGGACGGACTGCAGGACTTGAGACATCTTGGAACAGACTTCAGGACTTGAGATGGACTGCAGGACTTGGAATGGACCACGGTATCTGGACTAACTGATGTCCGGACTTGGAGCAGGCATTGGGAGCTGGACTCAAGGACGTCTGAACTCGGGAACAGACATCAGGATCCGGACTCAGGAACATACATCAGGATCCGGACTCAGGAACAGGCATCAGCATCCAGACTCAGGAATCAGACATCAGGATCCGGACTCAGGAATCAGACATCAGATGAAGAGACGTCTTCAGGGAGCATCTGAGCTGATGCGAAGACAAAGCTGGAATGAAGCAGGACCCTCTTATACGGCTGAAGAGGCAACTCCCTGGGAGGAGCTGTCCGGAGGACCATGCCTGGCTGGCCCCATAAGAATGGGGAAGAGCCACGGGCCTGCCCCTTAGGAGGAGCAGTCAGAGGAAATCTGTAGGACCCTGGACAGTGGCCCTGTAAATGCTGAAGCAGGAAGGAGGTGGAGCAGAGGAAGCAAGCCTCCGGGCAGGCCAAGATGATGTCGGCAGCATCCCGCCGCGTCGAGGAGAAGAGGTCTGGGCTGCAGGCAGGTCCCGACAGGGGATTCGGCATCCAAGCACTCTGGATGAACAAGGACCCAGCACGACTCATGCCGTGCCTGCAAAATGGTGGCCAGGCCACGGGAGCACCCGGCGTCGGCTGCCTCAGGCAAGGCCCCGGCTTTATCTGTGGCTTCCGGGCCGTGAGGAGTAGTGTCAGCTGCAAGCCAGGCCGCGGAGGTAAGGCTCTGTCCGCGTGAAGTGCGGGCAGGGACATAACAATATGTATGTGTATATATATATATATATTTCTATATTTATATCTATCTGTTAGGATCTTTCCTGTTATGAAGCCTCCCTGCCATCAGAGGTCACCTTGAAGCTATACCTGCTCTTGTTCTAGTCAGAGTCTCCATGGTCCCATGACTCAGCAGGGCCTAACCTACTTAATCCTGCATCTTGCAAAGTCCAGTGCTTTGTTATTGAATCTACTCAGCTCCCTGTTTGGCCCTTTCTTCCTCCTCAGGCCTTCTGCTCTAGCTTTGCCTTGTGACCTTCTCGGGCTTTCTGATTAGTTTTGTCTTGTGGCCTTTTCAGGTCCTCTATATAACCTTTGGGCATCTGTGTTCCTTGTTCTCTGTTTTGTCTGGTCTAGTCCTTGTCTGTGACCCCAGTTTTGTTTCAGCCTCCAGTCCTACATAGCCTCAGCCTTCAGTGCTGCACAACCTGCACATCAACTCTACCCACAGCCTAAATCCTGCCGGCCACCAGAACCCAAGGACACAACCTGCGGGGGAGGTGGATGGTACAGGCAGAAGATCTGCTCTGTTTTGCCCTGAAGTCCTGGACTGCTCCTGTGGAGGTTCAGCAGCCCCAGCCGAGCCCTCAGCTGTAACACTATCTCTATGTATCTATCTATCTAGATACACTATAGATAAATGGGTGTGTGTGTGTGTGTGTGTGTGTGTAAATCTGACATAAAATGAGAGAATATTTTTCTGCAGCTTCTGGCTTGCTCCTCTGAGCAGTTTCTGTTTTTTAATGTAATTTAACTCTAGGGAGGGAACAGAAGCAACACTCATCAGTTCAGGATTATAATTAATAGGGCCAATATTGATCAGTCTTCTCCACTCTTTACAAAGTCCTGGCCAGAGTCAAGCACAAAATCTCTTTACATCTGCTGTCAATTTTCTCCAGAGATTATGCAGCTGTGCAATGTCTGCCATCCACTTTTACTTATCTGAATGCATCAAACAGCCAGTCTGATCATTAGAGCTCGTGCAACCTGAATAAAAATTTGTGATGAAATTACACTTCTACAAAATAGGAAAGAAAAATTCTCAAATTTGCATCTAGAATATATTTGTTTTCATTATGAGATCTACATCATTCTGCAGTAATGCAAATAAACCATATCTACTAATGAAATATGACCCCTAGAAAAACAAGGAGAAGAACATCGAAATATTAATCATCGATTTTTAACCTCTGCAGTCTGAATGACTTTTATAATTAGAGTATCTGGGATACTAACATATGCTGGAATATTCTAGAATAAAATTCTATATAGATCTAAGCACAAATACTGAGGAGTGAAATTTTCAAAGCTATTTATCCAGCTAAATAGCGATGTACTAGCATTAATTGGCTGACTGAAAAGTACCCTCCCATAATCCAAAGGAAAGTAAATGCGATCATAGTAACATAGTAATGATGGTAGAAAAAGACCAAATGGTCCATCCAGTCTGCCCAGCAAGCTTCTAATGGTAGTAACTGCTGGTCCATGCAGGATACCCCCATGTTTCTGTTAAGGGTAGTAAATGCCGCTCCATGCAGATTACCCCCAAGCCTTATATTAAGGGTAGTAATATTAAAAATCAAAACTAAGCAACTGTTAAACCCATAACAAAATTACTGCTAGCAACATTTTTACAGGATGAGCAACCATCCTAATAATCCATACAATGCTGCTGCTTGTACGTGCTTTGCTTTTAGACTTTGCTTTTAGACTTGGCATAGAAGCCAACCGGTGCTTTTTCCCTAATGTTTGCAGATCAGTACCCTGGACAGTAAAAATCAGGGTCCGGCATTGGTTGTCATCTGAATCCAATTCCCCTTTTCCCCCTGCTATCGAAGCAAAGACTGAAGCAGCAGTTGCATCAAAATCATGTAAGCTAATTGGTTAAAGGATATAATCCTAATGCCTTCTGTTAGGGTTAGAAGCTTCCACTCTGTGGCCTAGATTCTTCAAATTGCTGTAAATAAAGCAGAAAAATGGTGCATTATGCTACTTTCCGATATGCTGCAATGCATAGTAAATTTGCACAACATGCTTTAGGTTATCACGGTACATCATTTTACGTGTCATGCATCATTTTATATAGGCCGTGATAATTTATTAGTATATGCATGCTTCCTGCAGCTGACTCTTTGAGGGTGTGGCAGGCATTCGAGAGAGAGGTGATGAGGTGAGTTGGAGTTTAGAGGTTGGAGAGGGTTTAGATAGAAATTTCTGAGTGCATTATCCTGTTCTTTTCTGTAATAATCTGTTAACCTTTACTTATGTCTCTTGTCTTTATCTGTATGTGGAGGATTTTGTTAGTTTGTCCAGTTTGTCTTTGTCTTTGTGTAGAGGAGTGACGGTGGTGGTGTTGAGGAGGTGGAGTGGTGGTGGTGATGGTGTGAAAGTGGAGTGATGGTGATGGTGTGGAGGAGTGAAAATCTGGAAAGGATGGAACGTGAGAGGTGTGGGAGCAGGAGGGGAGGAGGGGAGGAGGGGAGGAGGGGAAGAGGAGAGGAGGGAGGAGGAGGCAGGAATGTCAGGAAGAAAAGGAATAGGGACAGGAGTAGAGATAGGAAGGAGGGAAGGGATAGAGGAGGCAGAAGAGGGAAGGAGATAGGCAGGTGAGTATGGCGGAAGGAGGATGACATAGTAGGGATAGACAGAGAGGGGTAGAGTTCGCAGGGAAGGTAGAGTGGGTTCAAGAGCGAGAAAAAAATGACAACTCTCTGGAAGTTGAAGTGGCACCCCATTCATCTGACAGCCAGGCAGGAGGGCAGACTCATCTTCGGCCTTTACAGTTCAGTGTCAAGGATAATGACATGATTATCCTCAGGGTCCTCGAAAACTATGGAATGTTATTTGGCAACCATGCAGCCAAGACATCCAGGGCTGCCAAGGACCAGATCTGGAGCACTATCGCACAGGCCATATCCCACCACAGTGGAGTTAAAAGGATTGGAGAGTATGTGGCCCACCATTACTATGGCATAAAGGCCCATCTAAAGACCAATGGGTTGAGCCAGAATAAATATCTGTAGCAGACCAGAAGAGGATTCCCTTGCCCCATCGTGATGACCCACATGGAGGATTATCTGATTGAACGGCTGAGACCAGATGCCTTTGAGGGGATGGATGAGCAGCTGGACACCATGTGAGCAAGAGTCAGTAATTTCTAGGGATGTGAATCGTGTCCTCGATCGTCTTAACGATCGATTTCGGCTGGGAGGGGGAGGGAATCGTATTGTTGCCGTTTGGGGGGGGTAAAATATCGTGAAAAATCGTGAAAAATCTAAAAATCTAAAAATCGCAAAACCAGCACATTAAAACCCCCTAAAACCCACCCCCAACCCTTTAAATTAAATCCCCCACCCTCCCGAACCCCCCCCCAAATGAGTTAAATAACCTGCGGGTCCAGCGGCGGTCCGGAACGGCAGCGGTCCGGAATGGGCTCCTGCTCCTGAATCTTGTTGTCTTCAGCCGGCGCCATTTTCCAAAATGGCGCCGAAAAATGGCGGCGGCCATAGACGAACACGATTGGACGGCAGGAGGTCCTTCCGGACCCCCGCTGGACTTTTGGCAAGTCTCGTGGGGGTCAGGAGGCCCCCCACAAGCTGGCCAAAAGTTCCTGGAGGTCCAGCGGGGGTCAGGGAGCGATTTCCCGCCGCGAATCGTTTTCGTACGGAAAATGGCGCCGGCAGGAGATCGACTGCAGGAGGTCGTTCAGCGAGGGTTCCGGCGCCTCGCTGAACGACCTCCTGCAGTCGATCTCCTGCCGGCGCCATTTTCCGTACGAAAACGATTCGCGGCGGGAAATCGCTCCCTGACCCCCGCTGGACCTCCAGGAACTTTTGGCCAGCTTGTGGGGGGCCTCCTGACCCCCACGAGACTTGCCAAAAGTCCAGCGGGGGTCCGGAAGGACCTCCTGCCGTCCAATCGTGTTCGTCTATGGCCGCCGCCATTTTTCGGCGCCATTTTGGAAAATGGCGCCGGCTGAAGACAACAAGATTCAGGAGCAGGAGCCCGTTCCGGACCGCTGCCGTTCCGGACCGCTGCTGGACCCGCAGGTTATTTAACTCATTTGGGGGGGGTTCGGGAGGGTGGGGGATTTAATTTAAAGGGTCGGGGGTGGGTTTTAGGGGGTTTTAGTGTGCCGGCTCACGATTCTAACGATTTATAACGATAAATCGTTAGAATCTCTATTGTATTGTGTTCCATAATGGTTTAAGACGATATTAAAATTATCGGACGATAATTTTAATCGTCCTAAAACGATTCACATCCCTAGTAATTTCACCTCACCTGTAAATGTCAACGCTGCTATAGATGTCTACATATGTTGGCATAAGATGCTCACATTGACTGATGCAAAGTGCTCATCTTATGCCAAACAGTACATGTATATTTCTTAGCTTTCTTACTTATGTCTTCTTCTTTCTTTCCACAACTCTCGCCCAAGAAATCACTAGCCTCAACCATGAAGACCCAGGGAGCAGCAGTGCAGCCCCACCTTTCTCTGCAACCTTCCAAATGGATGAAGAAACCCAGTGGAGTGATGAAGAGGAGCAGCAATAGCTGCAATCATTTTTGCCAAATTGGAAAATTTCAAAGAAATAGTCCAATTCGGCATGGATCAGAGGACCCGAATTTCGAGACATATTTTCCCCAAACTTCAGGGAAAATTCATTGTTCAGGTTAGTGCAGGGGGGAGGGGCACATTTATTAAAAGAAAAAAAAAACCCACCCCCAACCCTTAAAATGTAGTTAATTCCAACCCCCCATCGTCCCGACCCCCCCAAAAGTTGCCTATCCATTGTCTGCCAGTAAACAAAATGGTGCCAGTGGCCCTTTGCCCTTACCATGTGACAGGGGCTACCGGTGCCATTGGTCGGCCCCTGTCACATGGTAGGAGCAATGGACGGCCGGCGCCATTTCGTTTACTGGCAGCCAACGGCCTGAGAAAGACAGATCGCTCTGGGGACCCCTAATGGACCACCAGGGACTTTAGGCAAGTTTTGGGGGATCAGGAGGGTGGGGAGGGTTTGTAATTAACTAAATTTTAAGGGTTGGGTAGGTTTTTTTTTTTTGGCGAAAATTGCCGAGAAAAAAAAAGTGACCTGATGGAAAACGAGGTTTTCCATTGGTTGCCCAACCCGTAGCCTGGCCCATCAGAAAAAAAGATTCACATCCCTAGCAATAGCAGCCACCAACCTCCAGATGCTGGTACCCCTACAATCACTGGTACCACTCAATATGAATCTTAACCTGACCGACTTCATTAATGACCCAGCCCCGCCATGGGAGAAAGCTCAGCCATCACCACCTGCCTCCAGCATTCCACATCGCCAGCAGGAGCCAGCTTACTCCCAGTAAGATGAGCCCACCATCCTGGACATGCTGGCTTTGGAGTACCAGACTATGCCTCAAACAGCACCAACCATAGCATCTGCAGCACCAACACCAGCAGAAATGGAGTGGACAATGCATGAGATGCTCAGTCACATGGAAAGGAGACAAGACATCCACCGCCACAACAAACAGTCAGAGCTGGTGCGCCGGTGGAGGGCTCAGATCAACCACATCCAGGTCTTTAAGCAGCGACTAACCATTGTGGCAACGTCAATTAACAACATGACCAATGCATTAATGCAAATTCTTCAACACTTGCCAGAACCTCCACCAGTGCCATACCTAGCTTCTCAGGAATCCAGTGAATGCAGCGGTCCACAAATACCAGGATGGCTCAGGGGTAGGCCCTCTAAACAGATGCCACCCTCCAACTGAAAATCCCCACAGAGGAATAGGGTGATGCAATGCAATGCACTCTTTGTGCAGGACAGGGGTAGGCAATGCCAGTCTTCAAGTGCTGCAAACACTTGAATATATGTCACACCTTTTTGTTATGTAGATTCTGAAAACCAGACCTGTTTATGGTATTCAAGGACTGGAATTGCCTACTTTCTCAACTAGGACAAGACTGCAAACCAGGTCTTCTACTACTGTATACTCTCCAACAATCCTAAACAAAACAAATGAAGAATGTATTGATCTACTAACCAAATTAGTACTCAATGCACTACATCTCCTGATACTAGAATACTTCAACTGGCATTTTGAGAACCCAAAACACAATGCAGCTGCTAACTTCTTAAAATTAATGCATTAGGCCTGCATCAAATCAGTTCAACAAATGGATAGGCAATCAAAAAGCAATATTACAAAACCTCTCCCCTTCAAAAGAAAAAGAAAATTGATGGTAACTATTTTAATGGAATTCTAAACACTGAACGAGCCCACTACTGCAACCAACCCTCTAAGATGACCCTGGACCAAACAGCACCACTGCAAAAAAAATAATATATGCTCTATCCATTCTATACCATCATTTACAGAAAACATAAGGCCAGGAAAAAAGAATGCTGAAAGAAGTTAAGAAAAGGAAGAAAATTTGGGAAGCAAGTAGATAAAATCCTACTACTCCAACACCACAAAGAAAGCAAAAAAAAAAAAAAAAAACCCACCAAACAATTATTCTACATTATTAATTTCTTTCTAACACCACTACTTACAACAAAACAATGAAAATGTCCCTGACTATAACCAACTGGCACAAAATACCACAATAAAATTGCTAGACTAGATACTAAGCCTCATCCAAACACAAAACAAAATAACAATGCAAGACTAAGCTCTCCAATTGTAAACCAGAAAAAAAAACATTATAAGCAAAATAAAAAATGTGAAATCAGAAGAAAAAGACAAATTCACCTTTATGGAATTCCATAATACAAACCTTAAACAAATTAAACTCTTGAGTGGCTAGGAAATTGAGGATCCTCATCAGACCCTTGCCATACATACCTCCTCATAGGCTTATGGAACCAATCCTAACCTACCTGGCTAAAAATATAAATGCCTTCCTCTAGCAAAGATTCTACCTAGACTTTCTAAAATCAACCCATGTAAGGCCACATTGAAAAAACCCATCAATCAGACCTCAAATTGTGCTACTGCCCTATAACAATTCTCTCCCCCCCCCCCTCCCCATGGATACATACACAGATATGCATAACTATAAAGGCAGGACACCTGACCTTTGAGCGGTATGACTATGATGGAGTCTGAGGGCAATTTAGTGGATTCGAGTTATGTGGCTAGTGGTTGGAGTTATATGGCTCCTATAGTTTGAAGAGGTTAGAATACCTCCAAGATTAGTATGCTCTGGTTCTAGTTGATTCCCCTTTAGATTGGTGTTGTGGGACTTGTGCACTGTGGAAGCATAGCGCTTAAAGGCTAACATAGCTCTACAGGGCATTAGAGATCCTTTTACAGACAAAAGGCATGGTCCTGCCTAACTAGACACATGTGAGGCTTTCCTCTGAACCTAGACCTGTGGTGTTCCTTCCTTGTCCCTTCAGCCCCAATAAGTCTCACCAACTCACAATTTAAGAGTTTTAAACGCCTTTTTATTGCATCATTCTAGGCAGCTTTGTAGGAACTCCGAAATCACCAGTTTTCCCAAAACTTTAATCATACTGGTTACTTTTTATAAAACTCTATCACATGGCTTTTCCTTTAATCCCCCTCATAGTTGAAACCATAGCACTTAGGACTAGTGTCCATTTTACAAAGTGTCCTATATATATATTTAAATACTCAGCTTCTATTTATTATAATGCACAACTCAGCTTTAATTAACAAACACACTAGATTTAATTCCTTAGTTTCTACAGAACCATGGCTGAACTTTGCACAGCCAAACTAAGTTTCATTTAACAAACACATCCAGGCTGATACAGTAGGGAGCATGGGGGAACGGGCTCTCCTTGTTGAGCACCTGCTCTCCCAACAAGCACCCAGCAACCTCTCCTGGGTTTGCAATACTATATTTAAATGAGGGGTCATTCTAAAAAGGCGGCACTAGGGGCAATAGTGTGTCCTTAGTGCCCCCTTAGCAGCGGAAACCCAGGAGAGGTGGCTGTCAGCGAGTTCAGAAAACTGACGCTCAATTTTACAAGTGTCGGTTTTCCGAAACCACTGACAGCCATGGGTTAGAAAAATGAACGCCGGTAAAATTGAGCATCCATTTTCCTACCCTGACTGGCAGGCACACTTTTTAAAATTTTAATAAAAAAAAATTGTTTTTAAATTTTTTGGTTCTTCTGACTTAATATCGCTAGGATATTAAGTCAGAGGATGTACAGAAAAGCAGTTAAATGTGCGGATAAGTGGCACATTTTTTTTTCTGTATTCGGGGCGAATGATTAATAGTCTCATCAACATGCATATGCATTTGATGAGCACTATTAGTTTCCTGGGGGGGCGGGCTGAGCATTTTTGATGCACTAAACCCTTTACAGTATAAGGGATAGTGGATGTGCATCGAAAATGTGCATCCAACCTTGTGTTAAACAGTGCGCTCGGCTGATCGCACTTTACTGTATCAGCCTGACTAGGTTTACTTCCTTAGTTTCTACCAGAATACTGCTGGCATTAGCACAGCCAATGTTAACCCTTAATTAACAAATACACTGGGTTTCTGCTTTCATTTTCACTGGAGTGCTGCTGCAATATAGATACTGCTTAGTCACTTAATAAATTCAAACATAACTTAGCTCAATAGTTGAAAAGTTCATCTGTCTTAGGCTCCTCTTCCTCTTTCACTTGCTCCATGACAGGCTAGACTAGGATATACTACTACGCCCCTCCCCCATGCTGTCTGTCTGCTGCCTTTTTATGGAACCTAGCAGCCTATAGCTGCAAGGGGTTGGCTTTTCCTGATCAGCTGTTCACTGGGGACATCATCCTCCAGGCTGACCCTGAGAATCCTGGGAAATGGATTTCCCTAGGAGCAGCTATCTTAACTTCAGATTAATCTGCTCCTGACTTAATCCTGCCTCAAAGCTTTAAATCCACTCTCTTGTGCAGAGACAAATAACACACTGGCCAAACCTCTAGAATCTGTGGTTACCAAACAACTGAAAGATTACCTAGAAGAAATCAACAAACTATATCCAGCCCATACAGGATTCCAAACAGGTTACAGTACTGAAAGTGTTATAGTTCCCTTCAGTGACATAGCAATGGCTGGGTCCTGGATGGGCAATGGCTTACCCAGTTTGTGCTCAGGCCCACCCACTCAGAATTACCCAGTGCCTGAGAAGAGAGGCCCAGTACAGGGCCATTGAGAAGCTCATCCTGCGTGGCTCAAGGTCTGACATGACCTTCGCAGGGCCATCGCAGTGCTCATCCTGCATGGCACAAGAGGAGAGGCTCAAACAGTCTCAGAGCTGTCACAGAGCTCATCCCAGGTGGCCCAAGAAGAGAGGCCTGACTGATGCAAGGCTGTCACGGAGCTCATCCCAGGCGGCCCAAGAAGAGAGGCCTGACCAATGCAGGGCCATCGCTGAACTCATCCTGCATGGCCCAAGGCCTGACCCGACTTTCACATGGCCGTCACAGTGCTCATTCTGTGTAGCCCAAAAGGAGAGGCCCAGCAGTCTCAGTGCTGTCGTGGAGCTCATCCTGTGTGGCAGAGAAGAGAGGCCCGATTGTCTTAGTGCCCTCACAGAGCTCAACATGCACTGCCAGAGAAGAGGCCTTGCAGCAAGGAGGCCCTGAAGAGAAGGAGAGTCCCTGATAGAGAATGAGAGACAGAATGGGAATGAGAAGCATGTGTTGTGCCTGTGTGAAAAAGCATGGAAGTGAGAAGCCTGTGTATGTGCATTGTGTAAGAGAGAGTATGGGAGTGAGAAGCCTGTGTGTGTATAAAAGAGAGTGTGGGAGTGAGAAGCCTGTTTGTGTATGTATGAGTGAGAGCATGGGAGTGAGAAGCCTATGTGTCTATGTGTGTGTGTGTGGTAAATGTGTGTGTGTGTGTGTGTGTGTGTGTGTGTATGAGAAAGAGCATGGGAGTGGAGAGCCTGTGTGCGTATGTATGAAAGAAAGCATGTGGGTGTGAGAGATAGTTGGTGTGAGAAAGAGCATGTGGGAGTGGAAACATGCATGTGGGAGAAAGCATTTAAGAGTTAGAGCAGGGCTTCCCAAACCTGCCTGGGGACCCCACAGTCAGTTGGGTTTTCAGGATATCCACAATGAATATGCATGAGATAAATTTGCATATACTGAGTCTCCATAGTATGCAAATGTATCTTGCGCATATTCATTGTGGATATCCTGAAACCCCCACTGGCTGTGGAGTTCCTAGGACAGGTTTGGGAAGCCCTGAGTTAGAGCCTATATGTGTGTGTGGGGGAGTAGAAACCTTCATGTGAGAGTGGAAACTTGTATGTGCGAGTGAGAGCCTTGATAAAAGAGAGTGTGTGGGAGTGGGAGCCTGTTTGTGTGAATCAGAGCATGTGAAATTCAGAACCTGTGTGAGAGAAAACATTTGTGTGTGAGACAGAGCCCATGTGTGTTTATTAGGGATGAAGGAAAGGGCAGGAGAAGAGAGAAGAAATAGAAATAATAAAAAAAAATAACCCTGGAAAAGGGATTAGGAAAAGCCAGACAAAGGGAAACAAGAGACTGGGACCAACTGATTAGAAAAACAAGATCAGACAACAAAGGTAAAACAATATATATGCATTTTGGCTTTCATGAATTGGAATATGCCATCTTTGGGAATGTACATTTCCTTAATGTATTTTTCTAGGATTGCTGTTATTTATTCCCTGGTGTCTAATGTTGGTATTAGGGATGTGAATCGTTTTTTGACGATTTAAAATATCGTCCGATATATTTTAAATCGTCAAAAATTGTTAGGACCAAGATACAATACCAATTCCCCCGATTTATCGTCAAAAAATCGTAAATCGGGGGAAGGGGGAGGGCAGGAAAACCGGCACACTAAAACCCCCTAAAACCCACCCCCGACCCTTTAAATTAAATCCCCCACCCTCCCGAACCCCCCCCCCAAATGCCTTAAATTACCCTGGGGTCCAGCGGCGGTCCATAGCTAAATCGGGGGAAGGGGGAGGGCAGGAAAACCGGCACACTAAATCCCCCTAAAACCCACCCCCGACCCTTTAAATGAAATCGGGGGAAGGGGGAGGGCAGGAAAACTGGCACACTAATTCCCCCTAAAACCCACCCCCGACCCTTTAAATTAAATCCCCCCAAATGCCTTAAAGTACCCTGGGGTCCAGCGGCGGTCCGAAACGGGCTCCTGCTGTTGAAGCGTGTTGTCTTCAGCCGGCGCCATTTTGCAAAATGGCCACTGCAAAATGGCGGCGGCCATAGACCAACACGATTCGACCGCAGGAGGTCGCTTCCGGACCCCCGCTGGACTTTTCGCAAGTCTTGTGGGGGTCAGGAGGCCCCCCCAAGCTGGCCAAAAGTCTCTTGGGGTCCAGCGGGCGTCCGGGAGCGATCTCCTGCCGTGAATCATTTTCCGTACGGAAAATGGCGCCGGCAGGAGATCGACTGCAGGAGGTCGTTCAGTGAGGGTTCCGGACCTCCGCTGAACGACCTCCTGCAGTCGATCTCCTGCCGGCGCCATTTTCCGTATGGAAAATGGCGCCGGCCATACTCGTATGGCCGGCGCCATTATCCGTACGGAAAACGATTCGCGACAGGAGATCGCTCCCGGACGCCCGCTGGACCCCCAGAGACTTTTGGCCAGCTTGGGGGGGCCTCCTGACCCCCACAAGACTTGCCAAAAGTCCAGCGGGGGTCCGGAAGCGACCTCCTGCGGTCGAATCGTGTTGGTCTATGGCCGCCGCCATTTTGCGGCGGCCATTTTGCAAAATGGCACCGGCTGAAGACAACACGCTTCAACAGCAGGAGCCCGTTTCGGACCGCCGCTGGACCCCAGGGTACTTTAAGGCATTTGGGGGGGTTCGGGAGGGGGGGATTTAATTTAAAGGGTCGGGGTGGGTTTTAGGGGGATTTAGTGTGCCGGTTTTCCTGCCCTCCCCCTTCCCCCGATTTAGCTATGGACCGCCGCTGGATCCCAGGGTAATTTAAGGCATTTGGGGGTGGGGGATTTAATTTAAAGGGTCGGGGGTGGGTTTTAGGGGGTTTTAGTGTGCCGGTTCACGATTTTAACGATTTTCACGATATTCTAAACACCCAAACGGCAACGATACGATTCCCTCCCCCTCCCAGCCGAAATCAATCGTTAAGACGATCGAGGACACGATTCACATCTCTAGTTGGTATAAGGATTTGGATGTTGCTTCATAGATGTACACTTTGAAGCTTTTAAAAACAAATGAGGAGAGGTACCGCACATATATACTTCAACAATCCAAGGGAAAAGTGCAGTAAAACCTTTATGAAGAATCCACACAGAGTCAAAAAAATTGATGTTATTAAATTTTCAAATCAGTATGGCAACTCCACGATTCAGAAATTACATGACATCCAATGCTTAAATAGACCTCCAACATAGTCCCGTGTTTCACCATGCAGCTGCATCGGAAGGGACAGCAATGAATTTAAATTTCTACAACAAAGAGAAACTAAATTGTGGAAACGGAGGAAACATATTGGGAAACTGCTTACATGAAATTCTTTAAACATACCTTAATCACAGTTCGGTGCACAACTTAATCGGGAATGCACCAGAGCAGTACAACAAACAGACCTTTAAAGCTGAAGAAAAGGCGCGAAAAAGCGCTAACCAATCAAAAAGCAGTAAATGAGACGGACCTGATAGAAAACTATAAAGAATGATCATGTAAAACACCCCACTCAATTTCATTATTTAAACCAAATAGAAATAAGCTATGCAATAAATATATCCATTTTTGTTCCATGCGGACTAGAATTTCTGAGAAATTTCCTCCCCGACGTTGGGGAGAAAGTGCGTCAGTCACACAGAATTTGAGATCTGAAATATTATGTGCAAAAGCAAGCCAATGAGCAACTAAGGGAGTATTTTCTCGTTGGTTATTTAAACTAGAACGATGTTCAATGATTCTTGTTTTAATCATACGTGTAGTTTTGCGAACTTAGATTTTCTGACAGTGGCAAATGATAATGTAAATAATTCTGGATGTGGTACAATCTGAATTAAAGTTTAATGGAAAAGATTCCCATATTGATGAATGGCTAAATGTGTCAAGTGATAATGAATGAGAGCAAACGGAACAAGATCCACAAAGACCATAACCCTTAAAAGTGTGTGTAGGAAGCCTGGACGGAGATAACTCTGAGTGTACTAAAAGATCTCTAAGATTTTGTTCACGATGAAAAGTGAATCTGATCGGGTTTGAGAAACTCTGATGTAAAGAAAGAATTAGCAAATGGTGGCAAATGATGGAAGTAAGGGCAGTACTTTGAGTAGAAAATGGCAGAATGCAATTGATCATGCCTTTAGAGGAATGCGATTGGGGTAAAAAAAAGCAGATCTCTATTCGCATATAGGGTGCGTTTGAAGGCTTTTTTTTAAAAGTGAGAAGGGGTATCCCCTCACTTTAAATCGAGCCATCATTTGTTGAGATTGAAGAATGAAATCAGACTTTGATGAACATAGACGGCGGAGTCTTAAAAACTGGCCGAACAGGATATTGTTTTTTAGTTTTAAGGGATGGTGACTATTAAAGGATAGTAAAATGTTATGATCTGTATGCTTCCTAAAAATTGATGTAATAAATGATCTGGAGTCAGAAGAGATACATATATCAAAAAATTAAATAGATGCACGATGAATTAAAAAATTAAATTGTTGGTGACTATTACAATGATTTAGCCAGTCAGGTCTGTCTCATTTACTGCTTTCCGACTCAAGCTCCCTTCTGCAAGATTTGCTCCTCGCTTTGTGGGACCTTTCGCCATTCTCTGGCGATTAGGAAATTTAACATACAGTCTCAAACTGCCTCCATCAATGAAGATACACAATGCATTTCATGTATCTCTACTAAAGCCAGTGATACTCTCCAAGTTCTCCAGAAAAGAACCAGAGCCCACCAACCTGGACACAGAGGATGACATTGAATATGCCGTAGACAACATCCTTGATGTACGTAAAAGAAGCAAGACATGGGAGTACCTCATATCTTGGGAGAACTATGGCCCAGAGGAACTATGGCCCAGAGGAAAGCTCCTGGGAACCACTGGCCAATATTACAGACAAGGAGATGCTATGCCAATTCCACCTGGCACACCCACGCAAGCCCAGACCACCTGGAAGAGGTCTTGGAGGGGGCCCTTTGAAGGGGGGGTACTGTTGCTTCTGTCAGTCAGATGTCTGCAACAGCTCTGTTTTACCTCTTTTTCTCCCCTTTCCCTCGTTTTGGGCAAGATGGCTGTCTACGGTGCCGAGAGCTGCGGGCCTCGGCGTTTTCAGACCATCATGGGCGTCCCCATCCGCCATGCTCACTCCTGTGGCCTCCTAGGGCGTGAGTGTGCACATCTTTGACACTTAAGTATACGTCATGGCGGGAACCTCAGGGGCGGCCCCACTGCATGATGTCAGTACCTCTGGGTATAACTAGCCTCCGCTTCCGCTACCAATTCGAGTTAGCAAAGACCTTCTTCCCTACTCTGCCTGCTCTAAGCTGCTAGCTTAGATGCCTCCTTTTGCTAAGAGACTCACTCCTGCAGAAGCTCTAGACATCCGCTCCTCGGGGGTCTCTCACTTCCAACTTCCCTTCGGGGTCCTCACTAACTTGGATAACCGCTCCTCAGGGGTCTTTTCTCTTATTCATTCCAGGATATTGGACCATTTGGTACTTGCTCCTCGAGGGCCTATCTACTTCATATCCTGCACCACGGACCTTTGGTCCCACCATTCTACCATCAGGAAGATACCTTCACTCTGTGAGTACCTCTATGAACCAATGCTCCAACTCTACCCACCAGCCACGGCGTTACCCGCACTACGGGCTCCTGCCTATCTTGAACATCTGAGTGAGACTATTCTTCTGAGCCTGTTGAGTGTATTGGCACCTCGTGGATCTGTGCCTTGCCTTCCTGCTTTACCATCTATTTATAGCCTATCCATTCTGTGTCTGCTAACTTTGTTAGCCTATCTCAGTGGTTCCCCACAGTGCTCCTCCCCATGGGTGGAGTCATCTCCACTGCGACCAAGGGTCCACAATGCCTCAAACACAACATAGGGCCACCATAGCAGAGGATCAAGGAAGCAATAGCATTTGCCCATCTATTTTTATGATAGCAGGTCCCGGTAGGGCTCCAGGCTTACTCTGCAAGGGCACAAACCTCTTCCTGGGCAGAGGCGCATCAGCTTCCCCAGAAGAAGCTGATAAGGCAGCAGCATAGCCATGTTTGCACCTTCTGGAACACCAGAAATTGGTCACACATTCTAAGTCAGTTGTTGCTCTTGAGGCCAGGATAGATAAGGTAACCCTATCTTCTCCTGCCCCAGCTAAGGGAGAACTTTGGTATATCCCATTTGTAATGACTGATCTAGCAGGATGATAAGGAATGTAAAATTATACGTACCTGATAATTTACTTTTCTTGAAGACTGCTAGACCAGTTGGCATTCCTCCCAGGGAGACAAGGGTGAGGAGGGCCAGGGGAACTAAGAGAATCAAGTGAGGTGTGACTGACAAGTGCCCTCCTTCTTCTGCTTATATCCTTCTCTCATCTTACATTCAGGCCCCACTCAGAATGGGTTACCCCATAATTTATGTTCAAGAATAAGGTTTAAAAGGGAGATCTAGAGCTTTTGCAGGAGGCTACTTGTTTCAGCTAGGGCCATTCTCCTTTATACCCATGAGGTCATGAAAAAGGTATGTCCCCTGTCTGCATCAGTTGTGGAGGGGGGAAATCCCATTTGTAATGATTGGGAAATCCCATTTGTAATGATTGTTCTAGCAGTCTTCAAGGAAAGTAAATTATCAGGTAACTATATTTTACGGTAATTTGATGCCATCTACATAGGACTACCTAAAAGAACAATATATTGCAGATAATCCAAGATGTGGTTGCCTGAACCACATTTTACCAGGAAAAGGGAACATGCCTCCCAAATCTTAATCTCTCTACGCTGGCTGTCTACATCCCTAAGCAATAAATACAAGATTCTAACCCTGTCATTCAGGGCACTTAATGCATGTACCTAACAAACAGGCCGATACAGTAAGGAGCGGTAGGAAGAGCTGCGTTAGTGCCGGGCGCACTAAGTAAACTAATATCACCTACATAAAAAAATGTGCTCAAGCCAGGATTGATAAGGCAGATTGGTAAATGCTTCATCCATGAAACACTGACTGAAAAAATACAAAACAAAACAGGACCAGATCCTTTCTGAGGAGCAGCACCAGAACTATAGAACACACTTTCCTTTTAGTTGCAAGCAATTGATGATGAAATGAATTTCTGCTATTTATAGGCATATGCAAAGTCAAAACATTTGTTTTGGTTTGTTTATTCGTTTTGTAGGTCACAGTCATTTGTTAGATCCACTTCAAATGAAAAAAAATGTTCATTTTATTTGTTTATTCATTTGCCATTGTAGTCAAATGGGGCAGCAATGCAGGTTATTTTGAACTTCCAAACTGAGATTTTCTAATCATTTCTAATTAAATTGGTGGGTACTGGGTAGACAACATCAGACCAGTGAAGGCATGCTGATACATCAAAGCTATATCAACATGGCACCAAAAGTGGAATGCAGAGTCCAAGGACCTACAATGGGGCAAATTAATACCAGCAGTAGCAGGAGTTCTCAGTGGCATTATCAGAGCAGCTAAACAGCAGCAAGAGTGGCTATTTTACCCCAAGACTGCAAAACTGCAGCAAAGGACATCAACAACAATGGCATGATTCCCCCAAGAATGTACAAGAGGAGCAAGTGTGGCATGAAAAGCTCAAGGTACCATGAACGGGGAACAAAGTGCCAAAAGCAGCAGAAACCCCCCTAAGGCAGCAATAGAGGGTCAAAGCAAGTAAAAGGGTGGCATAAAGAACCAAAAATAACATGAGAAGTGAAGGAGCTGGATATTTGGCTTGGAGTTGTTCTTCACTGGTGTTACAAAACAGAAGGTGGACTCCTGTTCCGAAGTAGAGTTAGCACTACCCAAAAAGGGAGTCAACCCTTTTAGGTCTCTACCGTTGGAGGGCAAGGCCTGAGGATGCAGACGTAGAATGCAGACTTCACCCTGGAAGCTCGCGATCCCCCCCAGGAGGAGCCCATAGGGACCCGGATGCTGGGACTTAGGACACTCCCTGAAGACTGAATGTAGAGCTGGATGCAGGCACCTCCTGCAGGTCATGGATTCCAGATGGCTGGTGCCTCCAGCAGGTCATAGTTAGTCCAGGAGTGGGAGTCTAAGAATAGTCAAGAGCCGGTCCAAGGGTCGAATAACAGAGAAGGGTCCAAAGCCGGTCCAGGAGCAAGCCAGGAGAAGGGTCCAAAGCCGGTCCAGGGGCAAACAGGAGAAGGATCCGAAGCCAGTCCAGGATCAAGCCAAGAGAATTGCCACAGCCAGTCTGAAGGTCAAAAGCCAAGCAAACAGTCCAACGGGGTGAGGAGCAGGAACAGGACGAAGATCAGAACGGAACCAGGAACACGGAGCTCAGGCAAACCTCAACTAGGAACCTCAATACCAAGGCAAGGTCTGAGGAGCAGACCTTGCCTTAAATACTAGAGGTGAGGGAGGTGTCCCAGGAAGGAGCCATGACAACTTCCTGTCATGGCCCCTTTAAATATATTCTTCAGCCGCGCGCGTGGCTCTAAACTAACCCGTAGGGGGCGGAGTCTTCCCGGCTGTGCAGGGCCATGCAGCCGGCCTCAGTAGCAGCCATGGCTGTGAGGAGAGCACTGGGGGAGGCTGCCTGCCCCAGCAGGAGCCACAGAGATGACCCGACGCTGTGGGGTGAGCCTTTGGTCCCAGCCACAGACCGCCGTGGTCGGCGGCCATGACAACTGGAGGCTAAGATGCTACTACCCGAATGCTCTTTAGACACTAGCTGTTTAATATCCTGTGATTCAGGAAATTCAGGATATGATTCTTCTTCTGAATCAGTTTTTGCAAATACTTCCTCCATTAGCTCAAAACTAGAAATCATAGAGGAATGTGGTCCTGGTTCTGGGTGTTACACTTGAACTATAACACTTCTGCTTCCATTCCCTCTTGCTCATGAAAACCCTCTAATTTTTCCTCCAGAATGTTTACCATAGGGATGACCCCTACAGAGGGTTGTGCTTCTGAAATGGATATCCTCTGTGGCATCCTTGAAGGGCTTCAGGATTTCTGTCCACTGACTCATTACTACTCAATCATGATGCCCCAGGAGGTGATCCACAACTTTCTCTTTTATGAGAGACAGATCATTAAGGGGTGTCTGCTGCTCTACTAATTTCTGCAGCATCATTGCTTATTTCATATTGTTTCTAAACTGAAATGATCAAAATAATTCATGGCATTTAATTTAAAAAATGTTTTCATTTAGTACACACTAGTTCAGGTTTATATGCACTATTTTGATTTAGTGTACACTGTTTGATTTAGTGTGTATTATTACAATTCAAATCAAAAGCATTTACACACTTAAAACTGGGTTTTGCAGGAGATGGCGTACTAGCAACATGACAAGATGGTGGCATGTTGCTAGTACGGCTCTGAGCAGCTCTGTCTTACTGGTTTTGTTACCTCTGATATTGCAATGCCATCCACTCGGAAAGGTAAAGTTTGGGTTTTCCCTCTGAAACTCAGCTTGTCACAGGTCAGCATTCCATCGCCGACTTTGCTACCAAATTTCCTGCTTCAGGGGACATGATCCTCATTGATGAGCTTGCAAGAGGAGCATCGATCTCATCCAGGGAAGTTTTCTTGAATCCTCTTGATCTCAGACCACCAACGGCACAATATTTCTCCTCCCCTGACATTACACTCATGTCCCTGATTGAATTGAAGCTGTGTCATTGGGAGCTGCTGTGGGGGTAGTGTGTGGGACTATGGGTTTGACTTTGAAGGAAGTGAGTTCTAATGTGGACCACCTGGGATCTTTACAAATTGGCATTTCTTCAAGTAGTGAATCCACTTCTTCTCTTCCTTTGGCGATTCAATTTCCTCCTGCTTCTTTACATCATGCAGGAGGTTCCCAGTCTGCAGCAACATTTCCCAAGCCAGCCATGGTGACTTTGGTCTACATCTGAGTTAGTAGCCAAGCTGGGTTCTGAATTCCATGACTGCTCTACCAAGGTCTCTTCAATTTCTTTAAAACTAGATTCTGTGACCCAGGACCATAACTCACAACTGTTAGCTCAAACCAATAGAATTCAGACTTTGGAAGACAACATGAAAAGTGTCCAGAATGTTAATGATATTATGATCCAGGAATGGGGAGCTTTAACTAGGAAAGTGGAATTTATTGAAAATTATTTAAAGCATCTAAATTTGCATTTTTTGAACGTTCCTAGAGTTATTGGAGGATTGCCAAAAATCACTTTACTGAAGTATTTAATTAAAATATAGCATATTTCCCCAGAAAATATTTTCTTCTTTAATAAAGATTATTTTCTTCCATTTCAACATTCTAAAGTTAATTGGGGCAGATTTTCAAAGGGTTGCGCATGTAACTTACGTGCGTAACCTTGAAAACCTGTCCCTGCATGCGCCGAGCCTATTTTGCATAGGCTCAGTGACGAACACAAGCTCTGGGATGTGTATATTTCCTGGGGCTTTGAAAAAGGGGCTGAAAGGGGCAGGGGAGGGGCCGGGGTGCTGGTCCAGGGGTGGTCCTGGGGCGGGACCGAGGTCTCCGGCACAGCGGCCATGCCGGGGGTTCGCACGCCAGCACTTGGCTGGTGCATGCAAGTTACGCCTGCCCAGAGGCAGGCGTAAATCACAAAATAAAGGTGGGGGAATTTAGATAGAGCTGGGGGGCAGGTTAGATAGGGGAAGGGAGGGGAAGGTGGAGGGGGTGGAAGGAAAGTTCCCTCCGAGGCCACTCTAATTTCAGAGTGGCCTCAGAGGAAATGGGGAAAGCCATTGGGGCTCCTCTAGGGCTCGGTGAACTCAAGTTGCACAAGTGTGCACCCCCTTGTGTGCGCCGACCCCAGATTTTATAATGTGCATGGCTGCACGTTCATGTTATAAAATCGGGTGTAGATTTGTGTGCGCCAGATTGCGTGCACAAATCTACACCCGCGAGCATGTTATAAAATCTGGCCCATTATGTGCAATCTCCACCAGATTTGGAAAATTTAACTGCGTTCCTGGAATGTACAACTACTGAGATTGCTGAAAGGGCGACCTTGCTGGTTTCATTTGTGTATGAACAAGATATAGGCTTAGCTATGCACAGTTATTTTCAGAAGATGGGGTTAATTTTCTGGGTTGGTCTGTGCAAATTTTTCCTGAACTTGCTAAAACCACTCAGGAGTGTAGAACCAGTTTTGTATCCCTATATCAGGAATCTCAGTCTTTGGGTGTATCATTTATATTGAGATTCCCTTGTAAATCTATTGTTAAGATTGATGTTGATTCATGTATTTTCTTTGCTCCTAAACAACTGAGAGTATTTATAGATTCTAAGAAATGGATCTTGTCTTCTTCTCTCCCAAATGTGTGTCCTAGTACTTAGATCACATAATTTGTTTCAGGAGGGGTATTTACGTTATGCCTTTTTCTTTAATTAGAATGTATTTCCCACACATTAAGAAAGGTGGAAGGAAGGTAAAACGATTACCAGCATGGTTAAAAGGTGAGGTGAAAGAACCTATTTTAGCAAAAATACCTTCATTCAAAAATTGGAAAAAGGATCCATCAGAAGAAAATAAGATAAGGCATAAGCAGTGGCAAGTTAAATTTAAGACATTGGACCAGACAGGCTAAGAGAAAATTTGAAAAGAAGTTGGCCATAGAGGCAAAAACTCACAGTAAAAACTTTTTAAAATATATCTGAAGCAGAAAGCCTGTGAGGGAGTCAGTTGGACTGTTAGATGATTGAGGGGTTAAAGGGGCACTTAGAGAAGATAAGGCCATAGTGGAAAGATGAAATGACTTCTTTGCTTCGGTGTTTACTGAAGATACCCATTTCGGAGAAGGTTTTCATGGGTAATGATTCAAATGGATTGAACCAAATCACGGTGAACCTAGAAGATGTGAAAGGCTTGATTGATAAACTGAAGAATAGTAAATCCCCTGGATCAGATGGTATACACCCCAGGGTTCTGAAGTAACTCAAAAATGGAATTACAGATCTATTAATAAAAATTTGTAACCTATCATTACAATCATCCATTGTACCTGAAGACTGTGGCTAATGTAAGCCCAATGTTTAAAAAGGGCTCTAGGGGTGATCCGGGAAACTACAGACCAGTTAGCTGACTTTAGTGCCAGGAAAAATAGTGAAAAGTGTTCTAAATATCAAAATCAGAGAACATATAGAAAGACATGGTTTAATGGAACAAAGTCAGCATGGCTTTACCCAAGGCAAGTCTTGCCTCACAAATCTGCTTCACTTTTTTGAAAGAGTTAATAAACATGTAGATAAAGGTGAACAGGTACATGTAGTATATTTGGATTTTTCAGAAGGTGTTTGACAAAGTTCCTCATGAGAGGCTTCTACGAAAGGCAAAAAGTCATGGGATAGGTGGTGATGTCCTTTAATGGATTACAAACTGGGTAAAAGACAGGAAACAGAGAGTAGGAAGTAAATGGACAATTTTTTCAGTGGAAGGGAGTGGGCAGTGGAATGCCTCAGGGATCTGTATCGGGACCCATACTTTTCAATATATTTATAAATGATCTGGAAAGGAATATGACAAATGAGGTAATCAAATTTGCAGATGATACAAAATTATTCAGAGTAGTTAAATCCCAAGCAGATTATGATAAATTGCAGGAAGACCTTGTGAGACAGGAAAATTGGGCATCGAAATGGCAGATGAAATTTAATGTGGATAAGTGCAAGGTGATGCGTATAGGAAAAATAACTCATGCAATAGTTATACAATGTTAGGTTCCATATTAGGTGCTACCACCCAAGAAAGAGATCTAGGCGTCATAGTAGATAACTATGGTTCAGTGTGCTGCGGCAGTCAAAAAAGCAACAGAATGTTGGGAATTATTAGAAAGGGAATGCTGAATAAAACAGAAAATGTCATAATGCTCCATGGTGAGACCGCACCTTGAACACTGTGTACAATTCTGGTCGCCGCATCTCAAAAAAGATATTGTTGCAATGGAGAAGTTACAGAGAAGGGCGACCAAAATGATAAGGGGAATGAAACATCTTCCCTATGAGGAAAGGTTAAAGAGGTTAGGACTTTTCAGCTTGGAGAAGATACGGCTGAGGAGGGATATAATAGAGGTGTTTAAAATCATGAGACGTCTAGAATGGGTAGATGTGAATTGGTTATTTACTCTTTCAGATAATAGAAAGACTAGGGGCACTCCATGAAGTTAGCATGTGGCACATTTAAAACTAATCGGAGAAAGTTCTTTTTCACTCAATGTACAATTAAACTCTGGAATTTGTTGCCAGATGATGTGGTTAGTGCAGTTAGTATAGCTGTGTTTAAAAAAGGATTGGATAAGTTCTTGGAGTAGAAGTCCATTACCTGCTATTAATTAAGTTGACTTAGATAATAGCCACTGTTATTACCAGCAACAGTAACATGGAATAGACTTAGTTTTTGGGTACTTGCCAGGTTCTCAAGGCCTGGATTGGCCACTGTTGGAAACAGGATGCGGGGCTTGATGGACCCTTGTTCTGACTCAGTATGGCATGTTCGTATGTTCTTATGTTCACTCCTGTTTTGAGGTACTTGGCACTCTGTACATCCATGTGGTTTAAAGCAAAATTTGGGTTAGGTGGCAGAGGAGGAAGAGGAAGAAGTGATCCGAAGCACCACTGTTCAGCAAGGGAAGGGGAAAGAGGGATAGTAAGGGGAGAAAAGAAAAGAGATAAATAAAGCTGGAGGAGAGAGAGAGAGAAGGGGTAAGGAGAGAAAGAAAGAGGGGGTGGGGGAGTTGAAGAAAGAGACAGGTGGGGAAGGGAGAGAGGGTGTGAGGGTAAGTGGAGAGAGAAAGGGAGAATGGGGAGGAGCAAAGGAAATAGATGAGGAGGAGGTAGAGTTTGGTTGGCTTGTCCCTTCCAATAACAAAGCATTCCATGCTTCTGCTTATCAAAGTTCTTTGTTTTGAAAACATTTTTTTCAATTGCAAAAATAGCCTCTTTATCATACTTTTGTAAAGAAAGACTTGCAGGTTGCTTTGTTAAATTATTTGTTCCAATGAAAAAACAAATTTTCATTTTTTAAGGCATACTAGATTATGCAAATATTACTAACTAGCTGACACTTGTGGATATTTCCCGGAGATCCCTATGAATTGCCTTCCCCTACAGCTTCAGCACAGCCTACTGACATGCTCTGAGTCCCTGATAGGCTGCCCTCTCTCTCACCCTGCTGCCCCAAGAGCAATTCAGCCTGCTTCCCCTACTTCAGCCTCAGCCCAGGCTACACCCCGCCCCGAGCCCCATCTGCAATCCAGCCACCCATGGAAATTCCTTGGCGATTCCTATGTATTGCCTTACCTCCCTCAGCCCCAGCAGCCTGCCTTTCTCCCTAAAGCCCTATCCCAGCATAGCCTTCCCTCACCCTCCAGCATCCTCAGCATAGCCTGAACTCTCCCAGCCCCAGCAGAGCTGCTCAAGCCCCTCTCCCCAGTCCCAGGATGCCTGTTCCCCCCAGGCTGAACCCCTCCCCTAACCACATCACAGCCTGCCTCCCCACCAACTCAAGCCCCAGCCACTTTAGCCTTCAGATATGGGACTTGTTCCAATTAATCTACTTATAACTAACCAGTTGCATACCTTTTTGATCCTTGTTTTGAACTAATTCCCTGTTATGGAATCAAATAAGTCTGTTATTGACAACTTATAGAAAGTGCTGTTTTAGCACATGCTTTCCAATCCTCTGTGGCTGGAAAGAAGGAAGATGTAGAAATTGGCTGTGGAAGCTGAAGCCCAGACAACGCACAGTCCCTTTTGGAGTCCTGTGTTGGGACTGCTGGGAAAAGTATTCAAATGATATTTCAGGTCCTCTGGTTCTAAAAAGAGTGCCAGGGCTGTGAAAGCTGGAGCCTCCGCTAGATTCGCCTGCTGAAGCTGCTAGGAAAATATGCAAATGAGCCTTCCAGTTTTCTGCAGCTGGAAACAGTGTGGGAGCTGTGGAGATTCAAGCCTAAATAGCTCACAGAGTTCTCTGGAAGCCTCTGTTGGGAATGCTGGGAGACATATGCAGACAAGCCTTCTGGTCCTCTTCTGCAGACAGACACCACTTCTTCCTAAGCGTATTATATTTATTTATTTATAACTTTTTTTTATACCGAGGTTCAATTAACAGGATTAATTATCACTTTGGTTTACATTACAACCATCAAAAACAATAGTGACAAGCTCTTGTCTTACAACAACAGTGGCAAGGTCTTGTCTTACATTGAACAAGGTAGAAAAAACCTGGATAACATAACTAGGGTGAAAGCAGGCATAGGAACAAGGGTAAACATAACTTCGGTGAAAACAGGGAACTTACATTCTTCATTTAAATGTTTCAATTTGAAGTCTCTGTCAGAGAAGACTGAGTATTTTGGAGTGAAAAGTAGTCCATAACTTTTCTTTAGACAAAAAGGTATTCCCTGCCAAGTACAGTTGCATTTACTCGAATGGTATCCAACTGCATAAAGAACAAACACAAAATATGTATTAGATTTATAGTCCACCTTGCAAATTAGGGATAAAAGGACCCAATGTATCAAGATGAAATGTAATCAGATTTGATCAAGGGTATATTTATACCTCAAATATGAGGCTATCATTTTTTCAGGACAGAATATTCCCAGGAACAATACCTTGCAACAGTCATTTAAACCTACTGCAATGACAGCAGTTTGTTCTAGGCATCAGAAGCAGATAATCCTGTGGACAAGAGGCCTCTGAAGCAAGAAAAACCTAGGTGTAATCTGACTTCCTTGGGGAAGAGGGTAAGGGTAATCTCTCCCCCCCCCCCTAAATTGACATGGATTGGTGGCAGGGGGACACACTTTATCAGTCACTCTGACCTCAGAACTTTCTCTATTCCTCCCTATATTCCATTGCTGGCCTTAGAAATATAGAAAACACATTCTCTAGATAAAGAAATGCTCTATTTACAGAATAAAAACAGACTTTTTTTGTTTTCTATCCCTTATCACCAGATCACACATCATCAGCAGAAGCAAGTCAAAAAATCTGCAACACAAATATCAATTATTTCCTAAATAAACAAGAAACAGAGCACACCCATAGACTATACATGCCTTAGCCTGACATTAACAATATCTGAAAACATGGCTATAAGACTTTATAGGAGAAACTCTTAAGGACCCTATAAGCAATAACGAAATCCCTGACCAGTTTCAGGTTCCTATCAAAACCACCACTAAAATCATTTGACAACATTGCATTAATAATTTTACAAATTCTGCCTAATATCTTATTCATATGATATTTAATACCACATATGTTAAACACATTATACTTGCAAGTGTCAGTTAAATGTTGGAGGCAATGCAATATGGAGGACAATATGCTTCATGTATAGTGGGAATGGACAAATTTGGAACCATTCTGTGAGTCAGCTAAACAAAAAACAAACAACAAATTCCCAAGAGACTTCAAATACTCAAGGAACCTTTCTTTCCTGCTAATGCTTATTGTAAAAATTGTACTACATGTTTAGAAGACAGGGCTGTGCAGAGGAAAAAATGTAAATTCACTGATTTATTTTGTATGTCAATATCATTAATTTGGTTCATTTCATCTGAACATTTTCATCTACTTGTTTTATTTGTTCATTCATTTCACATAAAACTCAATGGGAGAAGCAATACAGCAAATTTTGGACTTCCAGATTGGGGTTTTCTAATCATTTCTAATGAAAATTGTGGATAGATATAATTACAATAGTGAAAAGTACTTCATCACACCAAGACTGTGTTAACGTGGCACCAAAAGTGGCATAAATAGCTCAAGTAACCGAAATAGGGAAAAATGTTACCAGGAGTGACAAGAATTATTCAAGGCACTGTGAGAGGAGCAAAACAGCAGCAAGAGTGACCATAAACCCCAAGGCTACAAAAGAGGGATAAAGGACACAAAGAACAGCAACATGAACCACCCAAGGCAGAACAAGAGGAGCAAAATGGCAACAAGTATGGTATAAACAATTCAAATCATCATGAAGGGAGAACAAAGCATCAAAAGTGTTGAGGGAATGCTAGGGATTGATCTCACTTCTGGGGAAAGTGGTGTGCCCTTGGACCACGATGCAACTGCAGAGAGAAGCTCCGTGGAAGCGCTGAGGCAAGTGAGACATATCCCAGTATAGGCGGGCAGGTAGAAGATTAAGGACTAGGGTCTCCGCTGAACCTGACACATCAATAGAGACCCAACAATGAAATGCTGGTCTATAGTGTAGCCCTCCAGCCACTCGATAGCCCTTTCGGACCTGCTGTATGGGAACGGCAAATGCATCAGGATGGACAGAGATCAAGGGCAGGCGATGACACTGGAACAAGATGAAGACTCAAGACATGGTCAGACGAGGTTACTGAAGACATGGTCAGATGAGGATGCTTGAAGACACGATCAGACGATACTTGGAGACAAGATCAGACTATGGTACTTGGAGACATAGCCGGGTGAAACATCAGGCAAGAGGGAAAGGCTAGGTCATGGTTTCACCAAGGTCAAAGCAAGGTTACAAGGCATGGTTACAAGGCATGGTTACTTCAAGGTTCAGTCAAGGTTATATCAAGGTCAAGACATGGCTATGTCAGGGTTCAAAACATGACTACATCAAGGCTTAGGCATGGCTGCATCAGAATTCAAACATGACTATGTCAAGGCTCAGACATGGCTGCATCAGAGTTCAAACAAGACTAAATCAAGATTCATACATGGCTATGTCAAGGTTCTGGCAGGGCTACATCAAGACTAAAGCAAGGCTAGGCAGGGTCGAGGCAAGACAAGGACAACAGCAAGGTAAAGCCAAACATAGTGGATGCCAAGTGGTGGAAAAACCTGGAGATTAGATGGCGTGGTCATCTGGAGACAAGGACATCGGAGACATTGAAGACATTTGAAGGCAGGTTCAACTGGGGTATCCAAGGCAAGGACATCAGGACTTCGGACCCCAAAGACACTCAATCAAGACCAACGAGGAGGCACAGGAAGATAGGATTGCCCTGGACTATTTTCTCACAGCAATTTACATGCATGAAACATAGCTTGATGTGTATAAATAGCTGTGAAGAGTCATTCCATTATGAACCAACATGTTTTTCCAAAAGCAATATATGAACTATTTTGATGTTAATCTGTTTTAAAGCCTGGCTTACAAAAGAATGCTGTCTCAGTCTTTCAAGCACTGGAATATGCATGGAAACACACTCCTAAGAAAAGCCAGGTCACATTTCTATGTACATTAATGCTTTACTATGACCAGCACTGAAAAGAAAGTTTATAAATATAAGCTTTTCATCACTCTGAATTTGAAATATTTCAACCACATATAATAGCTTCCATATAGAGTCTAAATGTTATGAGGTCAATATTCAGAAGATTAATACAATTACAACTGGCTTTAAACTGCATAAATCTAATTGGCTAAGAATTGTCCCTCTTCCCCATCCATCTAAATATCTCTGAATAAAATTGTTGTATGCACAAAGGGGCGGATTTTAAGAGCCTTGCTCACGTAAATCCGACCGGATTTATGCGAGCAGGGCTTGCGCGCCGGTGCGCCTATTTTACATAGGCCTGCCGGCGCGTGCAGAGCCCCGGGACTCGCGTAAGTCCCGGGGTTTTCCGAGGGGGGCGTGTCGGGGCGGGGCCGATCGGCGCTGCATTTTCGGGGCGTGTCGGCGGCGTTTCGGGGGCGGGCCCGGGGCGGTCCGGGGGCATGGCCGTGCCCTCCGGAACCGCCCCCGGGTTGCGTCTAGGCGCGCCAGCAGCCCGCTGGCGCGCGGGGATTTACTTCTCCCTCTGGGAGGTGTAAATCCCCCAACAAAGGTAGGGGGGGTATAGACAGGGCCGGGGGGGGGGTGGGTTAGGTAGAGGAAGGGAGGGGAAGGTGAGGGGAGGGCGTTAGCGAATTCCCTTCGAGGCCGCTCCGATTTCGGAGCGGCCTCGGAGAGAACGGAGGCAGGCTGCGTGGCTCGGCATGCGCTGGCTACACGAAATCGGTAGCCTTGCGCGCACCAATCCAGGATTTTAGCGGATACGCGCGGCTACGCGCGTATCTACTAAAATCCCGCGTACTTTTGTTGGCGCCTGGAGCGCCAACAAAAGTACGCCAACGCGCCGTTTTTGAAAATCTACCCCAAAGTTAGCCAGAAAAAAAGATGTTAGTTAAATGTGTCCAGTGTGGAAATATCAAATTTTGCTGCTTAGCACTAAGCATCTATATTTTAATCCTAATGTGGCAGCACAGATAGCTACCTGAAACTGAACAGCACAAGTTTTGTGTGGTTAGATCTTTAACCAGATATTCAACTGCAACTTTAGCTGGTTAACTATGGCTGAATATCTGGACAAAGCCAGCACATTAAAATTAAGCAATTTACTGCACCATTCAACCCTAATCTTATCTTAAAGGATACTGAGAGCACTATATTATCCTTTACCTAATGTTAAAGAAAATAAAATCTCTATCTTTATTCTAGGAGACTAGTGTCCTTAATTTACTACACCACATGGTCCTAGAAGGCATAAAAAAATGAGTATAGAAGCAAATACCTGAATTGGATTTCACAAATATATCATGGCTTATATTGCCTATAATGAAAAACTAATTCACACACAATATACCTGTAAGATTGACTGACGTTGCGTCGCATATTTCTCCTAGGACTTAGAAAGCAGATAACACCTCTTTTACATTACAAAGATCACAAGAGGCTAGAATGTTGATTGACAATCTAATAAGTGTGTCACATGCATGCGCTTGATCCAAAGCCATTGAATGAAAAAAGTACTTGATGGAAAAGAAAAAATGAGAGCGCTGTCAGTCCTTACAATTGTATCAATAGCTCCATTATGAATTGCTATTAGTGTTTACATGTTCTCAGTGCATATATCCGAATGTCTTGTGAAATGGATATTATTAATGGTCACAAAGTATATTCTGAAAGCAGAGACATTCAGGACCAGTTTTTTTTTTTTATGGAAGACAAGCAGGGCAATTTGCTAGGGATCCCAGCATCACCAGGAACCCCTTGGAAAAACTGAATCAAATCACCAAGATTTGAGATCCAGAGGGCTTGGCACTGTCAGGACCCCTTCTTTACCTCCACTCTGATCCAGAATGCATCTAAAACTGGCCCTGGAGACATTGGACGTTAAATAAAAGGTTGCATTTCAAAGTGATTTATGTGCATAAAACCCACTTTTATGTGTTCACATTGCTTTATGAAAATTAAGTGGGGTCAATGGGAGGAGGAATAGCTTAGTGGTTAGAGCAGTGGACTATAAACCAGGGTTCAAGTCCTGCTGTTTAGGTACAAAAACTTAGATTGTAAGCCCTCTGGGGATAGAGAAATACCTGAATGTAAACTGGTGTGATATCTTGATTGAGATTGAATGTTGGTATATAAAAATATTACATAAACAATGTTCATAAAAAGTGCACAGATTGAGGTGAATTTTAAAAGCTCGACTTGTGCAGAAAATCAGGAGATGGGCACACATCTAGCACTAATGCGTGTCAACCCTATTATATAAAGCGAGCAGATGCATGCACATGTGCTGATGCGCTAATATCTCACATCAGAAGAAAAAGAGGTATGAGATGTGCATGCAAGCACATACATGCAGCACACCCAGGACTAGTGCTGTATAAGTTTAGTTCTGCTATGGAGGAAGTGCAAGTTAAAAAAAAACAGGCATCTGTGAGCGGTTCAAGGCATCTGTGGTGTCCGGGAGGGGGTGGGTGCAGGATGTATAACCAGGGTGATTGGGAGAACTGGTTGATGAGCTGGTGATAATGGTCCTTGGCTGGATGTGCATCTGTTTTAAAACACAAGCAATTGTGCACCCATAAACCAATTTACACTGCTTGGAATGGACAAGTTTAAAATTAGGAGCACACATATAGGCTATCTTGCAGCATGTGCACATTTGTTAGCCATATAAATAACAAATTTTGTGATATTTAGCTAATTATCTGGCTAAGTTATAGCCGATAAGTCAATATCCGGCTATAATTTAGCTGGATAAAAAAGGGTGCTATGGGAGCATTCTGGGAGTGACAAAGTTAATCAGCTAACTCAGCCAGTTTTCAACTATAATCTGCTGTTTGCCAGATAATTTTACACTTAACCAGCCATATTGAAAAGTATAGCCAGTTAAGTAGTGTTCCTGGTTAAAAAATAAATAATGTATAACGCAGACCTACAGGCCCAAACTTGTTCCCTGCCTTCCTCCCACCCAAGCTCCAAAGGCACTGTAAGACCAAACTTGCCAGCCCCTGCCCCATCACAATGTTAAAAAATATATTAGTAATCACAAGTAATGGAACTAGGAAAAGGCACTCCAAATATTCAATATTCAATGCCAAAAGGAGATGCAAAGAAACTTAATTGGTCCAACAATTTTTTAGGATTCAAAAAGAAGATATCTTTTTGAATCCTAAAAGATTGCACCACCAAACCGCTTCAGATGGTCATGAACGCAACGGCCAGAATTCTTACAAACACCAAAAAAAGGGACCATATCACCCCCATTCTCCAGCACCTATATTGGCTACCTATCAAATACAGAATTCACTTCAAAACCATTATGATGATTCACAAGGCCCTACATAACATCGCTCCTCTCAATTTAACCTTTCAACTGCAGCTTCACACCTCCAAGAGACCGACAAGAAGTGCGTACAGAAATATGCTACGCGCCCAGCCAGCAAAATCCTCCCTGAGGAAACGCGCACTATCCACAGCTGGCCCCATACTCTGGAACGCGCTCCCTCTAGACCTTCGCCTCGAATCGTGCCACATTACTTTCAAAAAGAAACTAAAGACTTGGTTTTTTGCACAAGCTTTCCCAGGAATCTAAAAGCCAGAAGAAAACAATATCAGCCTGGCCTCTGACCCAACTCACCTTATGTACATTGTTTACTGTATTTTGTATATTTTGTATATTTTGTATATTTAGTTACCTCTATTTAGCTATTTATGCTTAATCTCTGTATCCTTTGCCAAGTTCCGCTGCCCCCCCCCATATTATCTGTTATATTGTTATCTTGTTGCAATGTAAACTGCCCACTGAGGCGTCAGTTTGAGTTCCTTGTAAACCGATGTGATATGTATATTATACAGGAACATCGGTATATAAAAACCAAAAATAAATAAATAAATAAATATCTTTATTTTTCAACGCGGCAACTCCATTGCTCAATAGTCAAACATGAACAGTTCTCTTTAGCGTCCCCCGACACGGACCAGTGTTTTGCCAAAAGGCTGCATCGAGAGGGATGAAATGCACACTTTTAAACTAAAATATAAACAATACATGTATAAGGTTACTTGTAGGGACCAACAGCTAATGGTAAATAACTTCAAGAAATTTTTGCTGATGAAACATACCTTAGATGCAGCGATACATTCATAGAGTTGACAAAGCAAGGAGTGCGAACAGTAAAGACAGAAGGGATAAATTTTGGCACGAAAAGGGGAGCCAATGGGAGAAAAGTGTATCTGCTTAAAACAACCAATCAAGAAACAGAGTTACACAAAGGAAACCACAGTGTTATGAATGTTACACAAAGTATTGCCATTCGATGTCATTGTTCAACCCCTTCAGATGTAAACAATCAAGTTTAAAAATCCACTTCTGCTCTCTACGAATTAACATCTCAGAGAAATTGCCAACTCGAGATGGTGGAAGCATCACGTCAATGACAAAGAATTTAATGTCACTTTCTGAATGTCCTAGTGCAAGCCAGTGGGTAACTAAAGGGGATGTCTCCGGTTTATTCTTGATATTTGAGAAATGTTCCACAATTCTAGTGCAAATCAGGTGGGTAGTCTTCCCTACATACATTTTTGAGCATGGACACAAAATTACATATTTTACCCCCCGGGACTGACATGTAGTTGAAAAGTTTAAATGAAGAAGAGATTGGGTAAAGGAGCCAGCGATACATTCATAGAGTTGACAAAGCAAGGAGTGCGAACAGTAAAGACAGAAGGGAGAAATTTTGGCGCGAAAAGGGGAGCCAATGGGAGAAAAGTGTATCTGCTTAAAACAACCAATGAAGAAAGAGAGTGGAGCTGGGGGAAGAGCAAGAGCCAGCTGACTGCCTCAACGGAGGTTTCCCCTGTGAGTGTGTCTGATGTCATCTTGAAGCGATGCTGGAAAGGGCTATAAAATCGGCCCCTTTGCGGTGCGCAGCCGCCGCCTGTGCATCGCCGAAGCTGCACGCGCCAAAGGGGCGCACGGCTTTGCTTCGTTTTCCTTTGTTTAATTTCTGATTTGGTTCCTCTACTTGTCCATCTCCAGGAGGAGCGATCAATGGTTTTCAACACAATCTAACTAAGCTAAGTGTTCTTCTATTATTTTTTGACTTTAGCGTTAATATTAATTTCCTTGATATGCCACACTCGACTTGGAAACTTCGGGCTCGAGAAAGGCTGTTAATGGAGGGTACGGCAGGGACACCGATATTGGGCCTGATGGACGCCCATATCAGGCGGGGAGAGTCTTTACCGGGTGAGGTGTCGCTTGAAGGGAACCAGGAAGGTGTGGATTTCCTTCGTGTATCTATAATCTCTTTATCCCCGGTTGTGAGATCACCACCTGAAAACCCTGTGACTTTAAGAATAGTATCTAATGTGGAGACCCTGCCACCTATGAGGGTGACAGAGGAAAACCCCGGGACATCAATGATACTAGCCGTGGAGGGAGGATTGTCTCCCGGAGGTACAGGTGGTAACGTGAACGAGGGGCAGGTGCTACACCAAGTGGATAATGGTTCTTATGAGCCTTTAAGATCTGAAATTGACATTGTGCCTATAATCAGACCATCTGTTTTCACTCTAGAATCCATTTGGGAAACCTTAGTGGTGATAAATAAAAATTGTATATCAGCTCTAGTGCCTTTGGCAAAAAAAAAATAGAAATGTTGATATTAAAGTTAACAAGGTATTATCTGATGATGTTATAAGAGATCAAATTATTGAATCAACTAAGACAAATGTGGGAAAATTGCAAGAACAGAACACAATGTTAATTAAAGAGAATCAATATGTAACAAGAAAAATGGAGAATCTGGAAAACCGGATCTGAAAAAAACATTTAAGATTGGTTAATTTTCCTAAATTACCCACAATTTCTGCAAAAGAAATGTGGAACAAATTTGCAGTGGAGTTTTTAAAAATTCCACAGCAGGCTTTGCCATCTTTGAATCATATATACTATCTTCCTTCTTGGAAGAAAGAGGAAAAGGATCCAGGTTTTCAGGAATTAGCTCCTCTGAATATATCAGAATTTTTTGAATAATCAAACATTGGAGAGGCCCAACCGGCTATGTTGATTATCTCTTTTTTAGCTAAATACTGATAAAGATTGGGTCTTAAGGCTGTATTTCAGGATTATTAAAGAGAAGTTCTATCACTTGTGAGAATATTTCCTGATGTAACTAAAGAAACTCAAGCAAGAAGAAAACAATTTTTATTAATGAGGCCAAAGTTGCTACAGATGGGAGCCTTATTTAAGTTAAGGTTTCCATGTAAGTGTTGTGTATCTTATCAAAGTGTCAAATACTGTTTTTTTCAACCTTCACAATTAACACAATTTATAACGGATAGAACTAAAGATGAAGTATTTGGTCTAGCAACCCCATAAGTTTCACAATGTTCTCACAAATTTAGTAATTAGACCCCCCCAGGTTGAAATGCATTTGTAATTTTCTTAATTTCTTTAGATATATGATTATATATGATCTTTAATAATATTTATGATCTACTCCTCCTATAGTGGACTTTGGAAACTATGGTTAAGGATAAATTTACCGTTTATTTTCTTTGTATTTCTTCTACAATTGGAACTCTTTTTGTTAAAGCCATATGGTGTTAAGATATCAGGAAACTCTCTAAATGTATTTTGAAATATTGATAAGTAAAAAAAAAAAAAAGGAAAGGTTAAATGAAATTTTTTGTGAGAAAAGGGATGTTCAAAGATCAATGTGGGTATGGCATGGGGGCAAACTGAACAGTGCCCACATGGTTGATGACCTGAGTAACTTTGTGGGATTATCATAGGAGAATCCTGAAAATGGGAATGTACTAGGAGATCCTTAAGATTTCTGCCACGACAGAATGAAAAACTTAATGGTCAGTCAAAGACCTTGTGCAAAGCCAACATAGACCAGTGGCATTTTACAAACTTGGTAATATTGTTTACATGGGTAGAGTATAGGGATGTGAATCGTTTTTCAACGATTAAAATTATCGTCCGATAATGTTTATATCGTCTTAAATCGTTATAGAACACGATACAATAGAAATTCTAACGATTTATCGTTAAAAATCGTTAAATCGTGTTAGTGCGCACTAACTCGAGTTAGTGCGCACTAACTGAAAATGATACAAATAAACATTTTCCAGGTCACTGAAGGTCAGTTAGGAATGAATATGTGTTCCTATTGGCTGGCTGCCCTCTTATCTATTGATATTACCAAGGTTACCACTGAGGTGATGGTTGGGGGGATGGGAAATGGAACTGGAAACTAACGAACACCAACAGAAAATGAAACAAAGTGTTCACACTTCCCAGGTCAGTAAAGGTCACTTAGGAATGAATATGTATGTATGTATTCCTATTGGCTGGCTGTGCTCTTATCTATTGATGTTACCAATATGGTTGGGGGGATGTGAAATGGAAACAGTTGGAAGCTTGACAAAAAAAGTAATGTAATGATCAGCACTCACGTGACTAGAACTTGTTTGTTTATTATTTTTGTTAGCAGGCACCTGAAATGCTAGTGCATGTTGAATTTGCCAATCACTGTGCATTTTAGAAAGGTGGTCCTGGCTGGAACTGTACACAGTTCAAATATATGTAATTGATTGTTGGTAAGTGTATTTTTTAAGTAGCCACACTGGCACCAGTATGTTTACTTTTCCTCCTACTTAACTCACTAGCTCAGCTTTGTAAGAAGGGCTTCTCTGCTTGTGTGTTGTTTTTGTTTGGTGTGAGGAGAGCAGAAACATCAGATCTTTATTCAATCTACTACAGTCATCTCTTACAGTGCCCTATCCCTATTAATACCAGGAGTGTTGTGATCTTCCTGCACACAGTGCCCTAACCCTGATACCAGTCTGAGACAGCTCCCTCCCTGCATTACTAGTGAGAGGCTGGCTTCACAGACAGGGGGGAGCTGCCTGACCCTCACTCCTGACTTCCCCCATGTCCCAGCTAGTGAATGGTGTGTGGGTGAGGGGGGGGGGGGGGGAGGATGGTGAAGTCTGAGACAGCTCCCTCCCTGCATTACTAGTGAGAGGCTGGCTTCACAGACAGGGGGGAGCTGCCTGACCCTCACTCCTGACTTCCCCCATGTCCCAGCTAGTGAATGGTGTGTGGGTGAGGGGAGGGGGGAGGATGGTGAAGTCTGAGACAGCTCCCTCCCTGCATTACTAGTGAGAGGCTGGCTTCACAGACAGGGGGGAGCTGCCTGACCCTCACTCCTGACTTCCCCCATGTCCCAGCTAGTGAATGGTGTGTGGGTGAGGGGGGGGGGGGAGGATGGTGAAGTCTGAGACAGCTCCCTCCCTGCATTACTAGTGAGAGGCTGGCTTCACAGACAGGGGGGAGCTGCCTGACCCTCACTCCTGACTTCCCCCATGTCCCAGCTAGTGAATGGTGTGTGGGTGAGGGGGGGAGGAGGATGGTGAAGTCTGAGACAGCTCCCTCCCTGCATTACTAGTGAGAGGCTGGCTTCGCAGACAGGGGGGAGCTGCCTGACCCTCACTCCTGACTTCCCCCATGTCCCAGCTAGTGAATGGTGTGTGGGTGAGGGGGGGGGGATGGTGAAGTCTGAGACAGCTCCCTCCCTGCATTACTAGTGAGAGGCTGGCTTCACAGACAGGGGGGAGCTGCCTGTCCCTCACTCCTGACTTCCCCCATGTCCCAGCTAGTGAATGGTGTGTGGGTGAGGGGGGGGGGTGGATGGTGAAGTCTGAGACAGCTCCCTCCCTGCATTACTAGTGAGAGGCTGGCTTCACAGACAGGGGGGAGCTGCCTGATCCTCACTCCTGACTTCCCCCATGTCCCAGCTAGTGAATGGTGTGTGGGTGAGGGGGGGGGGGGAGAATGGTGAAGTCTGAGACAGCTCCCTCCCTGCATTACTAGTGAGAGGCTGGCTTCACAGACAGGGGGGAGCTGCCTGACCCTCACTCCTCCGGGGTATTGTGATCTTCCTGCACACAGTGCCCTATCCCTGATACCAGGGGTGTTGTGATCTTCCTGCATGCAGTGCCCTATCCCTATTAATACCAGGAGTGTTGTGATCTTCCTGCATGCAGTGCCCTATCCCTATTAATACCAGGAGTGTTGTGATCTTCCTGCATGCAGTGCCCTATCCCTGATATCGGGATGTGTGCAAGAAGATCACAACACCCCCAGTATCAGGAATAGGGCACTGTGTGCAGGAAGATCACAACACCCCTGGTATTAGGGATAGGGCACTGTGTGCAGGAAGATCACAACACTCCTGGTATTAATAGGGATAGGGCACTGTGTGCAGGAAGATCACAATACCCCTGGTATCAGGGTTAGGGCACAAGTTCTAGTCACATTGACTGATCACATTACTTGTTTTGTCAAGCTACCAACTGTTTCCATTTCCCATCCCCCATATACTGTCAGTAGGAAACTTGGTAACATGAATAAATAAGAGGGCAGCCAATAGGAATACATATTCATTCCTAAACTGACCTTAACTGACCTGAAAAGTGTCAAATTGTATCATTTTCAGTTAGTGCGCACTAACTCCCGTTAGTGCGCACTAACTCGAGTTAGTGCGCACTAATCGGAAAAAACGATTTTTAACGATTTTTTAACTAAAAAATCGTGCCTAAGACGATTTTCTTGCCCTGCCACACGATTTCTATCGTTAAGACGATATGGAAAACGATTCACATCCCTAGGTAAAATACAATTTATGCATGTGTCAGTCGTCTTAGCTTGAGGGATGAATAATAAATCTCGATTAACATTAAGAGCTCTCTTGAAAGCTTTCTGAAGAACTCTCTGGGGGTACCATCTCTCCCTAAACCTAAAAAGCATCTGCTTAGCTTGAAGTATAAAGCCTACTCATGAAGAGCAGAGGTATCAGAATCTAAGTAGTTAACCAGCCGGGATGTTCATTCTTAAAGTTAATGGATGATGACTATCAAACCTAAGCAAGGTATTGCGGTCTGTTCTTTTGCGAAAAATGGAAGTTGTAAATAAACCATCTTGGATCTCAACCTGTACATCTAGAAAATAAATTTTAACAGGGTTAATGGCAAAGTTAAACTTTAAATTATCATTGCAGGAATTTAAACATGGATATAAGTGGTTGCTCAGAGATTTCTGCTTTTATTTTATGGATTGTGTGGTGGGAGCTACACAATTTATACAATACCACATAGTTCTGCTCTGAAAGTATGCACGTATCTTTCAATACACGGAAGTATTTCCAATGCAAGAAATGTATACTTTCTCTACCTAAATTACACACATGTATATTTTACATGCATACATAAATATAACATGTACATGTAATTATCCCAATTTTGTATGTGGAAACAGATATTTTATAAAGATTACATGTGTACCATTTTGAAAATACTTGTGCATATATATGAAATCACAGTTTCGCCAATACCTCCAGTTTACCCAGTCCTCCGATTCACCTGACTCTTCAAGCATTTCATTCTAAACCCATACCAGTTCACCCAGACTTCCTACCCAAAAACTGCAAATACATCCAATTTCATTTATGCAAGTCAATTAGCATGTGTAAAAGTGTATGATTAAGTTCGGTAATGTGTAGACATATACTTCTTACAAAATGGAATACCTGCACATCCTCTGAACCCCACCCATTTTTTCCACCTGTATATAGAGAGCAAAGTTTCTTTGATTCAAAGCGGCAACTCCATTGCTCAATTGTCAAAACATAGCAGTTCTCTTTAGGGTCCCCCAACAAGGACCCTGTGTTTTACCTGAAGACTGCCTCGGGACGGACAAGTTAAATTTTTGAAGCTGAAACGTAAAAAGGGGATATGTATAAATATTGGTATTTAGTGGGTGTTGTGTGTGATAAATATTCATAATAGCAGGACCAAAAAAGACTGGTACATAATTTTTAATTTACACTGATAAAGCATACCTTAAATGCAGAGAGACATTCACAAAGTTGACAAGGCAAGGAGAGCGGACGGAAAAGACAGAACCCAGCGTTTAAAGGGAAACAGTTTTACGAATATTTATACATATCCCCTTTTTATGTTTCAGTTTCAAAAATTTAACTTGTCCCTCCCGACGCAGCCTTCAGGCGAAACACGGGGTCCTTGTTGGGGGACCCTAAAGAGAACTACTATGTTTTGACAATTGAGCAATGGAGTTGCCGCTTTGAATTAAAGAAACTTTGCTCTCTATATACAGTTAGGGCCGGATTTTAAAAGGGTTACGCGCATAAGGTAACGCTTTTAAAACCCCTCTGCGCGCGCCGAGCCTATATTGCATAGGCTTCCGGCGCATGTAAAGTCCCAGGACGTGTGTCCCAGGGCTTTCTTGGGGTGGGCGTGTCGGGGGGTGTGACATGGTCGGTGCATCATCCAGGGGCGGTGCCGAGGGCGTGATTTCGGCCCGGGGCGTTCCGGGGGTGTGGCTGCGGCCTCCGGACCAGCCCCCGGACCGGAACATGGAGCTCGGCAGCCGGCCCGGCGCGTGTAAAGTTACGCCTGCTTTGAGCAGGCGTAACTTTCTTGATAGAGGTAGGGGGGGTTAGATAGAGCCGGGGGGGGTTAGGTAGGGGAAGGGAGGGGAAGGTGGGGGGGAGGGCGAAGGTGGGGGGAGGGCGAAGTAAAGTTCCCTCCGAGGCCGCTCCGATTTCGGAGCGGCCTCAGAGGGAATGGAGGCAGGCTGCGCGGCTCGACGCACGCAGGCTGCCAATTTTGGGCAGCCTTGCGCACGCCGACCCTGGATTGTAATGGATATGCACGGCTATGCACGTATCTATTGAAATCCCATGTACTCTTGTTCGTGCCTGGTGCGCGAACAAAAGTACGCGTGTGCGCAGATTTATAAAATCTGCCCCTTATTGAATTTGGACCTTTCAATTTTTCCTGCATCTCATTTGGTGTTTGACCAAAGTGGAACTTCCATCCTCTCAGGACATGTACTGTTTAAACTCACAGCACTGTTATTTTCTTCAATGCTGGCGCTAACTGTCACTGAAGTAAGATTCACAGCAGCAGACAACTCAACCCACACTTGGAGAATCAAACTTGGCTGGACACTGCTTCAGACATTTCCTCTTTTTTCTGTTGTGCTTCTTGGGGAAAATAAAAAACACAATACATATTAGCTGATTATGTCAATCACTTAGAATCCTTATCAAGATAGGATTCTTATACTTAGGATTCTCTAATGCAGTTATTGTGCATTCTCTGTTTCTCAGGCTATCTACTTTCATCAGGATTTGTCGATTCATTCTGATAACATACAGGCAACCAAACCCAACAATATCTCCCAATATATTTCAGAAGTGACTCCTGCATAATATAATAAGGGATAAAAACACAGAGTAAGAACTCCAAAATTTAGCACTATCGGTTTCTTTGAACCATTCTCTCATTAAGAATTATTAATTTATCTGTGTCTATCTCCAGCACGTCCACATCCCATAACTCAGTATTTAATGACAAAATACCTTCACTAACGAGGGAATGCAAAGTCTATTAGCCCATTGATCATTCTGTAATTGGTCAGATGACCTTCATCAATAATTAAAAAGTCCCATCTAAGCTCAAGTGCACCTGGAATTTACTTGACCCAGAAAGCCAATTTGAAATTCTTAGCAAAGCGTACCCGCAATCTGTCAGGAATGTCTGTGGTGACTGGTCTCAGTATCTTTTGTCATCCATTACAGTCTCCTTTCAAATGGTTGTATATGGTTTAGGGGACACCTGGATCATCAGAGTGTGCTCAGCATCACCTGAATAACAAGTTGGGTGTCCCTGCACCCTGCAATGAAGTATGCTCTCAGATCCTTGCTCATCAGTATCTCCCACTGGCAGGGCACAGCTTGCTAATAAATATTTTTTTTTTATATCTGGAACAGTTAAACTCAGTTGAAAGACCTATCTCTCCCCACAAAATAATGAACATGTCATATGTGACAGAACTTCTGGTCTGATGAAAGGAATTTATGACAACTTGTTCTGAACCAGAATAATTTTCTTTTAATCGTTTTCCCCCCTTTCTTGTAGTTGGATTTTTGCTATCACATATACAGATTAAGGTGCACATCTGCCTAATGCAGAAATGAAAAAGAAAATGTAAGCAAAGCTTACATTAAATTCAGGAAAAATGGATTAGGTAAATTGTTCTCTCTCTATTCCCTGATCAGAGACATTCACATTCCTTATCTGGTTCATATCCAAGTTTTTTTTTCTGTGTTTAAAGAAACCAAACATGATATCAACTAGGGATGTGCAATCATTTTTCCCAAAATTGCCTAATTTGGAATGGTTCAGGAGAACCGAAAAACGATTTAATTTTTTCCAAAATTTCAGAAAAAATTCATTTTTGAGTTAGCATGCACTAACTCCCCGATAGTGGGCACTAATGTGGCAGAGTTGGTGTGCACTATTGGGAAGTTAGTATGCACTAACCCAAAAATCAGGGCCACCCCCAAAAAAAACCCTGAACCGTGGGAAAAACAAAATTCCCATTGGGGGGGGGGGGCCTGAAACGAAGCCCAACATGATATTTAGACCCGAAGCACATGTCTAATATCAACTGAGCAGTATTCAATAAGAGTTAACAGCAGTAGAGCTATAAAACTATCACCTACTTTAAAGGAAAGAAGTCCTGGCTCCATAACAGTTTCTGCATGAATTCAATGATATCCATTAGGGGAGATATACATTTCCTGCTGTCACTTTGATGAGTTGCAGATCCTACTTCAGAATTAAAGATACTTAAACAATTTACTAAATCAAATTAATTTACTGTAAAAATCAACACATTCCCCCATATCCTTAAATCTCCATCAGTCTGTTTATAACTTTTGAACAGAAAAATCAATTCATTTAAACAAGTGTTTTCCTTTGTGTTTGTATATGAGAGACACTTTCAGTTTTCCCCTTCAAGCATTTACCCCCTTCTTTTCTGCTGTTAACTCCTCAACTCCTTGTATCCTTTCAGGTTCTAAAACTTCAATACTGATAATTTCTTCTTCAGCAACTGAATTGTTAATAGCCTCACTAAAAGAATCTTCATGTCCTTTTGTGACAAGAGTTTGAGCTCTGATTCTGGGATCTGGAGTGAATTCCTGCTCAGAGATTTGGACAGACAGCAGTTTTTCAATTTGATGCTGTATGTAAGCTACACCTTTAAGTGTATACTGATAGTCAAAACTGAAGTGACAGTCAGACAAAAGCATGAGGTATGATCATGAACACTTCTTGACATTTTCCAATTTTGCAGTAAATTGTTAATGACTGGTCCAGCCAGGCACACTATAAGAAACGTGATCATTGCTAGACTTACATATGATGGTGGAAACCATTGTTTCTGTCACTTTCTGAATATACCTAACAAACTAGAAGAGAAACAAAAACACTAATCCCATCCCCAACAAAGTGTTACTATGACATAATTTATAAAATCCTGTTTGTGATGCCAAATATAAAAGGTAAGCTGAGTGTTGGTATATTATGCCATAGAACACACACACACACACACACACACACAGACAATCTTATAAAAGCAAAACTTAGTTTAATTAATATGGTAAAAAATTGGTAGAACATTGTATAATCAGCAAAGACAAACAATATCAAAGTGAATATCAGTAATAAGCACACTGCATTATAATAAGCATTGCATAGATTAATCAAGGCAAATAGTTATTGCAATAACAAGATAGAAATAAAGAAGAGTATACACATAAATAATTTCCTCATAGGCCTTCTTTTCTATGAAATAGTATCTTCTCAAAAATAAAAGTCTACACAAGCTCAGGAACTCCATAAACCAGCTGCATACTCTTTATTCGTGGGTTATTCAGGAAATCCTGTCCAGTGCAGTTTCTTATATTCCATTTTCTCTGGCTTTATCCCAGCATCTGCAAGTGTTTGGTGTTTTGACTTGCACTCATAACTCTGACAATAGCCAACTGTAACTTTCTAAACTATGTCTAATTAAAACTCACAGTTACAATACAATGTATGGCCCAGCTATGACTATTAGGGAGGCATCCTGTGCTAGACTCTGAATACTAGCCTTCACCAGCCTTATCTGTTAGAAAAAGAAATATTAGAAAGAAGAGATTATTGTATTATCTTCAGTTCATTAGTACCATGCAGTCTAAAAAAAGACAACATGCTACAGTTTCAGGCCTTCCTTATGCTTAAGCTATGTGTAATGTACATATATTGATCAACATGTATCAATTATTGGTGATTAATTTGATCCACTATCAATCCTACCTTCTCATACAATATCTTGTGAGAATCTAATTAACTAACTACCTACCTAAAATAATTTTAATACAAACCTCTACCTCTATTTCCATTCCAGATCCTAGGGCATAAATAGCACATGGTGAAAGTGATCCTGGACTCCAAAAATGCCTGTAGCAACTTGCTCTATTTAGTGGACTGGGGGGGGGGGGGGGGCTACAGACTGAAACAGAGATCCTGGAACTCAGTGAAAAATATCCATGCCTTCTGCCAGCATAAACCCTACAAACTAGACCCTATCATGAGCTGAGGTTGCCCACAAAAGAGGAGTAATGTCATGTTTAGCCTCTGCTTGTTCAGAAAGACAGATTAATCCTCTAGCCAATGCACCAGCCTGCAACACAGGAAAAGCTTAGATGCAGAAGGAAATTAACCTGTTACCATAGCCAATAACCACATACTTGAGGAAAAAGTTTGGCCATTAGATCCTTGAAAAGGTGTTTCTGGGCACATTGAAGTATTCCCTGTGACTTGAAATCCACTTAGTCTTCCACTACAGAATTTGAATGACGCCTATGTGTTAAACCTCAGGGCTTCTCTGTCCTTATGCAGAAAGTGGTGGAACTAGCAAAGAAAATAGAAAGAAAATGCAAATTTCCAATTGAATACAAATATAAACTAATTGTAACCAATTAAGGTTAAAACTACTTATCCAAAAGACATTCAATAATTCTATAAAATATAAGGGAGACCACTATTCAATGTACTTAGGCAGATAAGTAGGGACTTATCTGGCTAATTGGAGGCCACTGAATATTTGGCTATAATCAGTGTTTGCCACTTAAGTAGACAGTCAAATATCTTGTGGGAGGGTAATGGGAATTTTGGTATGGCATTACTTATCCACTTAACTTAGCCAGATAAGTGTATAACTCCAAATATCAGCACTTAAGTTTATGAGATAAGTTACACCTGCCATAGAGCAAGTCTAATTTAGCCAGATATAATTTATCTAGCTAAGTGGCAATTTCTACAGGGATATTCAGCATCATAGCCATGTTGCTGAATTTCCATGTAAGTTAGCTGGGATAAGTCTTATCTGACTTATTTACCTAAAAGTTTACGTTTGAATATTAAGGCCAAAAATGTATGGAACATACAATAAAAATAAACTGAAAGGCACTGTCATCCTTATTTATTTATTTATTTATTTAAATAATTTATATACCGGGGTTCCTGTATAGTATACATATCACCCCGGTTTACAAGGAACCATAACTATCGCTAAGGAACCGTAACTATCGCTTCATTTAGCGGTTTACATTGAACATTTAGTGGTTTACATTGAACATTTAGCGGTTTACATTGAACATAGTTAATTTGAGAAAACATAATAAAACATAAATTTATTTATTTATTTATTTATTTGGTTTTATATACCGACAACCGTTTGCACATCGTGCCGGTTTACAGATAACTTATAACACATAATATATAGGCGAGGCCTTTACAAGGAACAGTTTGTAACATAAATGCAGTAACATGGCAATTAACTAGAAAAATAAGTAGGTGAGGGAAGGGTAGGGATATACGAGACAAGTGGAGGGGGGAGGGGGAGGGGTGAAAATGGAGAACATGGGGAAAAGATATGTACAGGGGTTCGAGGAACAATTAATATGTACATAGGTTATATACAAAGTTTTTGGTTTTTGTTTTGTTTTTTTTTTTTTTGTTTTTTTTTGTTTAGATTTGAAGCTTCTTGGAGGGGGTGGGTGTCGGGTGTAGGTCTTGAGGGGGAGTGTTGGTGAGAGGTGGTGGTCGGGTTAGGGTGTTAGTAAGAGATGAGGATGATTGGGGGAATGCTTGGAGGAAGAGCCAGGTTTTGAGTTTCTTTTTGAAAGTGGGTGTGGAGGTTTCAGTACGTAGGTCAGGAGGCAGGGAGTTCCAGAGGGAAGGGCCTGCGAGAGAGAGGGCCCTATTGGTGGTGGAGATAAATAAATAAATAAACATAAAATAGTTAATTTGAGAAAAAGTATATAATATGGTTAACCAGTTAATAACTAAAAAGCAGGTTAATAAGTAAATAAGTAAGAAAATAACATTGAACTTGATAGAATCTTATGTAACCTTATGTAACAATGTTAACCTTATGTAAGTTGTATATTTTATTATGCCTTTGTTCATTATGATAGCCTTGTCGATGTTATTTAATATATTATAAATATTATCTTCTGTAAACTTACCTGATCTACCTGGAAGGACACTATATAAATAATTGTAAATATACAAACACATGTTGGCATTAATAAAAGAACAGGTCCAAAAATAAAATAAATGAAATCCCAAAATAATTATGTTTCGGCAACATTGTCAGCTTCAGGGGAATTTTAATAAAAGAGCCTATAGTGGCAAATCCTCTTTTCAATGTTCATAGAATTTTAAGGAAGGCACTGAATATATTCCAGATCAGTAGATGTCCCACTGTGACTATGCTTTAGTGAAGTGACCGGTCAGCCTAGCAGTCTATTATATTTTTAAGCTATATGTGTGTAGTAACCCTTTGTACTTTCTAAAGATTATTTTGCCTTGGTAAAGAAAGAATACATTCCCTACAATAGAGAATGTTCCAGGAGAAAATAAAAGTGTAGTTTTGGAGACAGGGGCCTCTTCTGTATGATACCCCCCTTTTCCAGATTCAGGAAGAGAGAGTATGATGTTGGGTACAGGTAGCAGAAATACACACAGTGCCCTGCATAAATATTAGGTGTCAACCTGAAGGTTAGAACATTCAGGTATGCTCGTGAGAATGGGTGATGAGAATCCTAGTTGTGAAATGAAACACCCTGGCTGGAAATTTGCATATGGAAAGGCATTATGAAAATCATTCTGGCTACATCACAATATGGTAAACAATAAAAGTTAAGAACTCTGATAGAAAGAGAAAGATATGGCTGGGAAAGGTCCAGACATTTACAAACTTTATCCAAATAGTCAGATTTTCAACCTGAGTGTTAATGGGCATCTAAAAACCCTGAGAAGCTGAGTTTCTAAACAAGAAACCATCATCAGAAAAGAGTGGTTAATTTGAAGCCATTCTTCTTGTACTTGCCTGCTGGGGTCTTGGCCTTTAGATTGAGATAAGAGAGGTCTTTTCTACCTGGAGAGAGATGATTGATGAATCATGGATTTAATCAATCCATAATTGCAAAAAAGTTATAATATCAAACAGAAGCTTGAGGCCCCTCATGGAAAAAGCTGCAAAGCTAATGTCAATAAACAAATAAATGGGCATAGTAGCACTAATATCCCGAGCAAAAACATCCTTTCCAACAAATATTAGAGGCAGAGTTTTGTCCCCATAGAAGGGATGTACATAGTGTCTGATGATAAGTTGAGTTTATTTCTCCAAGAGGGCAAGGATCCAGCAGCTGTGTGGAAGCAGAAATTTGTTCCCCAGGAGGATGTAGACTTAGTGATAAAGCAAAGAGGAGGTATAGCTCATCCCTCTTCCAGGAAGAGATGTGGGATCAACAGCAGAATAAAAGCCAAGGAGATGACCAGCAGTCAAGGTTCAGCTTTGTCATGACAGTTCCCTCCCTTATGGATTGCAGAATCTACTGACCTAGTCACTTCCTACACACAAATGAGAGTACAATGAGAAAGGGAAAGGGAAAGGGAGGGAGGAGGAATGAAAGAAGTTGAAAAGAGTTTTCTTTCTTTAATTAGTTATGCCTTAAAAGGATTAGTGCCCCTCAGTGTTTGAATACATACATTATCTTAGGAATAGATACTTGTACTATATATGTATGGTTTAGTATCTCTTAGGAATTTACAGTTACGCATTTATAAATTTTATTTACAATTAAACTTATAAATACTGCCAGCCTTGTTGGCAGTCTAGTATGAGTTTCATATTTTCCTGGGGTAAAGAGAGGAAAATCTCACCAACACTTTCTTCCCCAGGTGGAGGCATCAAGTGCCAATTATCCAAGGATTGATGGAGCCTGCCCAAGAGGAACTCCTGCCTAGCTGGTCCTTGGCCCAGGAACATCCTAGACAGGTGTTTAGGGCAAGGGTACATTTCAGGTAATTATTATTTCCTAAATCATGAGCTATATCCAAAGGGATGGAAGAAGGCTCAGATTTAAATAAAGATCCTTGAGAAGATTGAAGAATTAATCTTAGGAGTTCATGAGAGAAGGAATCCTGAGAGAGTAATTTTTTAAACAGATATTTGCAGCAGAAGTACTTTAACAGATCTGTTGCTAGTGAGTAAATAAAGCTGGGTGCAAGCTTGGGCTATTTGTCCATTGCTAGACAATTGTATTCATTAGGAGAGCCCCATAAGCATTTTTTGTTTAATTTATTCTACACTATGCTTTTATAATCATAGTTTATGTGATAGAGTGCAGCCTTTGTTAGAATGTGATTTGCCTAAGCAAGAAGCCTACAGAAGCATGATGGAGTTTCCCCTGAAGTAGTAAGACATAGAAATGAATACGAGAGCCAAAAGAGATAAAGATTTTTGATCTGAGCACCAGATTTGGAGGAGAATCTAAACCGTAGAGAAGAATAGAGAAAGTAAAGTAAGAATGTAAGGAGCTGGAGCATGTCCTACTTCCAAAAAGCTTAGCCCTTGCCATGTCTAAGAAATGAGAAATGGAATGAATTGTTTTCTAAGTCACATTTTCTTCATATTAAAATTTTGTAGCTTAAGAAAGTGTAGAAGGGGAACAAGACTGTTTTTTTTTTTAGGTGTGAATTATTTCCTGGCCCTTTTTTCACCAGTAAAAAGATTTTGTTTAGGCAACCATATACCCTGTGTCCCATGTTCATCAGCAAGCCCTGGAGAGTTATCTTACCCACAAGAAATGAGAACCCCAGTGTTATAAATTTCTTTTTGTATGACCTATGAATTTGATAGCTCAGAAGGATCAATTTTCAGAGAGAGTAGGTGCCTAATTTGGGGAGTTAGGCATCAAAATTAGCACCAACTGTAAATGTTACCAAAGATGATTATGTAAATGTGGGTGTCTGTTTTTATTTGGCTACTAAATATAGGTGCTTAAAAAATGAGTGTGTATGGAGGCAAAGTTAGGATTGGAAAAAAAACAAATAAGACTCTTGAGCTGTTCTTTAGAACTTGGCATCTTATATAGGTTCCTAAATACAGAAAAATGTATTGACTCTTAAATTTAGACATCTAAATTCTGCAGAAAAATCATCTAAATCAGGGCAACTAAATTAAGCAGATAGAGTTTTTGGAAAATTGACCACATATTAGGGATGTGCAGAGCAAAATTTTATGTTCATATTTTTTATGTCCGAAAGGGGGTCCCACTTGCGGCCAATATGGACATAAAAAAAATCCAATGAGTTGGGTATATGTACATATGTGCAAAAAAAAAATTTAAACCCCCTCACCCTCCTTAATCCCCCCCCCAGACTTACCACAACTCCCTGGTGATCGAGCGAGGAGTGAGGACGTCATTTCTGCAATCCTTGGCGAGAAGCATGTGACGTCGGTGGCACGTCGAGTGACGCGGCGTCACGTGATTCCCGGCGAGTTCGCGCCGGACGGCTCGTTCGGCCCAAAAAGAACTTTTGGCCAGCTTGGGGGGGCCTCCTGACCCCCTCAAGCTGGCCAAAAGTTCTTTTTGGGCCGAACGAGCCGTCCGGCGCGAACTTGCCGGGAATCACGTGACGCCGCGTCTGAGTGACGCGGCGCCATGTGATTCCCAGCAAGTTCGCGCCGGACGGCTCGTTCGGCCCAAAAAGAACTTTTGGCCAGCTTGGGGGGGCCTCCTGACCCCCCCAAGCTGGCCAAAAGTTCTTTTTGGGCCGAACGAGCCGTCCGGCGCGAACGAGCCGGGAATCACGTGACGCCGACGTCACGTGATTCCCGGCAAGTTCGCGCCGGACGGCTCGTTCGGCCCAAAAAGAACTTTTGGCCAGCTTGGGGGGGCCTCCTGACCCCCTCAAGCTGGCCAAAAGTTCTTTTTGGGCCGAACGAGCCGTCCGGCGCGAACTTGCCGGGAATCACGTGACGTCGCGTCTGAGTGACGCGGCGCCACGTGATTCCCGGCTCGTTTGCGCCGGACGGCTCGTTCGGCCCAAAAAGAACTTTTGGCCAGCTTGGGGGGGCCTCCTGACCCCCCCAAGCTGGCCAAAAGTTCTTTTTGGGCCGAACGAGCCGTCCGGCGCGAACGAGCCGGGAATCACGTGACGCCGGCGTCACTCGACGTGCCACCGACGTCACATGCTTCTCGCCAAGGATTGCAGAAATGGCGTCCTCACTCCTCGCTCGATCACCAGGGAGTTGTGGTAAGTCTGGGGGGGGGGATTAAGGAGGGTGAGGGGGTTTAAATTTTTATTTTGGCTCAACAATCGCGATTTCCCACATATCGAACATATCTATGTTCGATATGTGGGAAATCCGATCGTTTATGTCGAATCAATTTTTTAAGTAAAAAAAAAATATGAGTTGCGTTTTACTAATGCGGTCAATCCGAATGCACACCCCTAATGTTTACTGCAGACTGATTTCCTGTTAGCAGGTGACAGAGGAAGGCTGTTTATTTGCTAAGCCTGCTGCGGTCAGAACATGACATTTTCTCTGCAATAAGCATAGGCCCAAGGAAAAGACAGTTAGACGTGGTGATAGATTTTAGCCCTCTGATGTGGCCTGCCAACTGCCTGAAGGCCAAGCTCCTAACCCCCACAGCCCGCGTGCAGGAGGTCGCTCCCGGACCCCCGCTGGACTTTTGGCAAGTCTTGTGGGGGTCAGGAGGCCCCCCCAAGCTGGCCAAAAGTCCCTGGGGGTCCACCGGGGGTCCGGGAGTGATCTCCTGCACGCGTGACGTCGGGAGCCAGGAACCAAAATGGCGCTGGCGCTACCTTTGCCCTGTCACATGATAAGGGCAAAGGGCCACCGGCGCCATTTCTCAACACAGCCGTGGCCAGAGAACTGGAGATCGCACCGGGACCCCCCCACTGGACCCCAGGTAATTTAAAACATTTTGGGGGGGTTCAGGAGGGTGGGGGATTTGTTTTAAAGGTTCGGGGTGGGTTTTGGTGTGCCGGTTTTCCCGCGCCCTATTTAACGATACAATACAAATGCCCCTGACGATAAATCGGGGGCATTTGTATTGTATCGTGCACTCTAATGATTTTGGACGATTCTAAAATTATCTGACGGTAATTTTAATCGTTCAAAAATGATTCACATCCCTAGTACCAACATTTGCATTGCTAACTGAAAATCATCAAAACCAAAATATGGTTTTTGTCAACGCAACAAATGCAACTTGAAGTACACGATTTTTACCAGCTTATACACATGATCTTTCATAGCTAATTCACAATCCAACTGAACTCCCGAGTTATGTTCAACTGATGATAGTGCAAGGTCAGTTCCTTCAAATGACATCTTTGACACAGTGGCATCATCTGAACACTTTTTTTGCCAAAAATATAATTTCGGTCTTACTGGTGTTCAGTGCTAACAGATTTTGAGTGAACCATATTTGTATTGCTGACAAATATGTCAGCATCTCAAATGCTTCTTTCAGGGAATCCTTAAATGGAAATCAACATTGAATATCGACTGTGAGCATCCGATATTCTACCCTCAATTTTCCCAGTACCTGGCATAATGGTGCAATATAAATATGAAATAGGGTAGCAGTCAGGGAAGATCCCTGTGGAACCCCCATTTTAATATCAAACCATTTCGAAGTTCCCATACCAGAGATTATCTGAAAGCTTCTTTTTGAAAGAAATGAAGAAAACCAGTCTTTCATAACCCGATATCCTGAATTCAGACAGACAATGTAGCAGCAGAGAACATAAGAACATAAGAAATTGCCATGCTGGGTCAGACCAAGGATCCATCAAGCCCAGCATCTTGTTTCCAACAGAGGCAAACCAGGCCACAAGAACCTGGCAATTACCCAAACACTAAGAAGATTCCACGCTACTGATGCAATTAATAGCAGTGGCTATTCCCTAACGGGCGGATTTTAAATGCCCTGCCCGCGTAAATCCGGCCGGATTTACGCGAGCAGGGCCCTCGCGTGCCTATTTTGCATAGGCCGCCAGTGCGCGCAGAGCCCGGGGACGCGCGTAAGTCCCGGGACTTTTAAAAAGGGGCGTTTCAGGGCGTGACGTTGCGTTAGGGGGGCGAGCCCGGGGGCGTGGTGCCGGCCCGGGGGCCTTCCGGGAGCATGGCCGCGCCCTCCGGAACAGCTTCCGGGTCGGTTCTTGGCGCGCCAGCAGCCTGCTGGCGCGCGCGGATTTACGTCTGCCTCCGGTAGGCATAAATCCATGGATAAAGGTAGGGGGGTTTTAGATAGGGCCGGGGGGTGGGTTAGGTAGGGGAAGGGAGGGGAAGGTGAGGGGAGGGCGAAAGAAAGTTCCCTCCGAGTCGGAGCGGCCTCGGAGGGAACGGAGGCAGGCTGTGCGGCTTGGCGCACACAGGCTGCCCAAAATCGGCAGCCTTGCGCGCGCTGATCCCGGATTTTATAAGATACACGCGGCTACACGCGTATCTTATAAAATCCAGCGTACTTTTGTTTGCGCCTGGTACGCGAACAAAAGTACGCGATCGCGCTATTTTTTAAAATCTACCCCTAAGTAAACTTGATTAATAGCCGTTAATGGACTTCTCCTCAAGAATGTATCCAATCCTTTTTTGAACCCAGCTACACTAACTGCACTAACCACATCTTCTGGCAACAAATTCCAGAGCTTTATTGTGCCCTAACCTCTTCAGCCTTTCCTCATAGGGGAGCTGTTCCATCCCCTTTATCATTTTGGTTGCCCTTCTCTGTACCTTCTCCATCGCAACTATATCTTATTTATCAACTGTATCAACTGTATCAAATGTTGATATATCAAGCAGCACCATTAGGAACCTTTGATCCTGCTCTAAGCCCCTCAAAAATGAATCTAACAAAGATAACAATAGCAACTCCATGTTGTTATCTCTCCTAAACCTACAGTGATTGGGATTCATTACATTCTCAATAACCTTTGCCAAAAAGGTCAATGAGGATATGGGACGATAATTCATTACATTTGCTGGATCTAGGTTCCTCTTTTTTAAGAGAGGGTTCACTACTGCCCTCTTCAGTTGATCAGGGATAATGATAGTTTCTACCATTTTGCCTGGATCACTCCTGGATCACTCCTTGATCGTTTTTAAAAAATTGGCATTACATTGGCAGCATTCTTATCCTCAGATATCATAGATGATATTATTGAGAGTTTACAAATTTCCAATAGCAGGTTTGCAATTTTATTTCTCAGTTCTTTTGGCACTCTGGGATGTACACCATCTGGTCCAGGTGATTTACTACTCTTTAGTTTGTCAATGTACCCTGTTGCATCTTCCAGGTTTGTTTCAGTTCCTCTGAATCATCACCTTTGAATATCATTTCTGGAATGGGTATATCGCTTACACATTCCTAATGAATACTGAAGCAAAGAATTAATTTAGTCTCTCTGCTATGGCTTTGTCACCCCTAAGTGCCCCTTTACCCCTTGATCATTTAATGCTCCAACTAACTCCCTCGCAGGGTTTTTCCCCTCAAATGTACATTAAAAATATTTATTATGAATGTTTGCTCTCACGACAAGCTTCTTTTCAAATTCTCTCTTTGCCTTCCTTATCAATGCTTTGCATCTGACTTGCAAGTGCTCATGCTGTTTCCTGTTTTCTTCATTCAGATCCTTTATCCATTTCTTGAAATATGTTCTTTTAGATATTATAGCCTCTCTCACCTCACCTTTCAACCATGTCAATAGTCAGTTAGCCTTCTTTCTACCTTTTCTAATGTACTAAATGTTCTGGGCTTCCAAGAAGGTATATTTAAAGAACATCCAAGTCTGAGCTAAACTCTTAACCTTTTCAGCTGTTCTTTTCTTTTCTAACCAATTTCCTCATTTTATCATAGTCTTCTTTTTGAAAGTTAAATGTGGTCATAGTTGACTTCTTTTTTGCACTCCCTCTAGTTATTAAGTCATTTTGATAATGTTATGATCACTGATGGCAAGTAGCACCAACAATTTTACCTCTCACACCAAATCCTGTGTTCCACTGAGGACTAGATTTAAAATAGTTTCCCCTCTTACTGGTTCTTGTATCAGCTGCTCCATAAAGCAGTGATTTATTTCATCTAGGACATTCTCTAGAATGTCCTGACATAACATTCTCCCATTCAATAATGTGCTGCTGATTTTGTTAGCTCCCCTAATTTAGCATTTCATTGTCTGTTAGTTCATTATGGCCAAGTGGATGGTAATAAGAACATAAGATCATAAGAACATAAGAAATTGCCATGCTGGATCAGACCATGGGTCCATCAAGCCCAGCATCCTGTTTCCAACAGAGGCCAAACCAGGCCACAAAAACCTGGCAATTACCCAAACACCAAGAAGATCCCATGCTACTGATGCAATTAATAGCAGTGGCTATTCCCTAAGTAAACTTGATTAATAGCAGTTAATGGACTTCTCCTCCAAGAACTTATCCAAACCTTTTTTGAACCCAACTACACTAACTGCACTAACCACATCCTCTGGCAACAAATTCCAGAGCTTAATTGGGTGTTAAGTGAAAAAGAATTTTCTCTGATTAGTCTTAAATGTGCTACTTGCTAACTTCATTGAATGCCCCCTAGTCCTTCTATTATCCAAAAGTGTAAATAACAGATTCACATCTACTTATTCAAGACCTCCCATGATCCTAAAGATGTCTATCATACCCCCCTCAGCCATCTCTTCTCCAACCTGAACAGGCCTAACCTCTTCAGCCTTTCCTCATGGGGAGCTGTTCCATACCCTTTATCATTTTGGTTGCTCTTCTCTTTACCTTCTCCATCGCAACTATATCTTTTTTGAGATGTGAATACTGTATACAGTATTCAAGATGTGTTCTCACCATGGAGCGATACAGAGGCATTCTGACATTTTCCGTTTTATTCACCATTCCCTTTATAATAATTCCTAACATTCTGTTTGCTTTTTTTGACTGTTGCAGCACACTGATGCCTAGATCTTTTTCCTGAGTGGTAGTTCCTAATATGGAACCTAATATCATATAACTACAGCAAGGGTTATTTTTCCCTATATGCAACACCTTGTAGGGATGTGAATCGTGTCCTCGATCGTCTTAACGATCAATTTCGGCTGGGATGGGGAGGGAATCGTATTGTTGCCGTTTGGGGGGGTAAAATATCGTGAAAAATCGTGAAAAATCGTGAAAAATCTAAAAATCTAAAAATCGCAAAACCGGCACATTAAAACCCCCTAAAACCCACCCCCGACCCTTTAAATTAAATCCCCCACCCTCCCAAACCCCCCCCCAAATGACTTAAATAACCTGCGGGTCCAGCGGCGGTCCGGAACGGCAGCGGTCCGGAACGGGCTCCTGCTCCTGAATCTTGTTGTCTTCAGCCGGCGCCATTTTCCAAAATGGCACCGAAAAATGGCGGCGGCCATAGACGAACACGATTGGACGGCAGGAGGTCCTTCCGGACCCCCACTGGACTTTTGGCAAGTCTCGTGGGGGTCAGGAGGCCCCCCACAAGCTGGCCAAAAGTTCCTGGAGGTCCAGCGGGGGTCAGGGAGCGATTTCCCGCCGCGAATCGTTTTCGTACGGAAAATGGCGCCGGCAGGAGATCGACTGCAGGAGGTCGTTCAGCGAGGGTTCCTTATCTGGTTCATATCCAAGTTTTTTTTCTGTGTTTAAAGAAACCAAACATGATATCGACTAGGGATGTGCAATCATTTTCCCCAAAATTGCCTAATTTGGAATGGTTCAGGAGAACCGAAAAACGATTTAATTTTTTCCAAAATTTCAGAAAAAATTCATTTTTGAGTTAGCATGCACTAACTCCCCGATAGTGGGCACTAATGTGGCAGAGTTGGTGTGCACTATTGGGAAGTTAGTGTGCACTAACCCAAAAATCAGGGCCACCCCCAAAAAAAACCCTGAACCGTGGGAAAAACAAAATTCCCATTGGGGGGGGGGGGCCCGAAACGAAGCCCAACATGATATTTAGACCCGAAGCACATGTCTAATATCAACTGAGCAGTATTCAATAAGAGTTAACAGCAGTAGAGCTATAAAACTATCACCTACTTTAAAGGAAAGAAGTCCTGGCTCCATAACAGTTTCTGCATGAATTCAATGATATCCATTAGGGGAGATATACATTTCCTGCTGTCACTTTGATGAGTTGCAGATCCTACTTCAGAATTAAAGATACTTAAACAATTTACTAAATCAAATTAATTTACTGTAAAAATCAACACATTCCCCCATATCCTTAAATCTCCATCAGTCTGTTTATAACTTTTGAACAGAAAAATCAATTCATTTAAACAAGTGTTTTCCTTTGTGTTTATATATGAGAGACACTTTCAGTTTTCCCCTTCAAGCATTTACCCCCTTCTTTTCTGCTGTTAACTCCTCAACTCCTTGTATCCTTTCAGGTTCTAAAACTTCAATACTGATAATTTCTTCTTCAGCAACTGAATTGTTAATAGCCTCACTAAAAGAATCTTCATGTCCTTTTGTGACAAGAGTTTGAGCTCTGAGTCTGGGATCTGGAGTGAATTCCTGCTCAGAGATTTGGACAGATAGCAGTTTTTCAATTTGATGCTGTATGTAAGCTACACCTTTAAGTGTATACTGATAGTCAAAACTGAAGTGACAGTCAGACAAAAGCATGAGGTATGATCATGAACACTTCTTGACATTTTCCAATTTTGCAGTAAATTGTTAATGACTGGTCCAGCCAGGCACACTATAAGAAACGTGATCATTGCTAGACTTACATATGATGGTGGAAACTATTGTTTCTGTCACTTTCTGAATATACCTAACAAACTAGAAGAGAAACAAAAACACTAATCCCATCCCCAACAAAGTGTTACTATGACATAATTTATAAAATCCTGTTTGTGATGCCAAATATAAAAGGTAAGCTGAGTGTTGGTATATTATGCCATAGAACACACACACACACAGACAATCTTATAAAAGCAAAACTTAGTTTAATTAATATGGTAAAAAATTGGTAGAACATTGTATAATCAGCAAAGACAAACAATATCAAAGTGAATATCAGTAATAAGCACACAGCATTATAATAAGCATTGCATAGATTAATCAAGGCAAATAGTTATTGCAATAACAAGATAGAAATAAAGAAGAGTATACACATGAAATAATTTCCTCATAGGCCTTCTTTTCTATGAAATAGTATCTTCTCAAAAATAAAAGTCTACACAAGCTCAGGAACTCCATAAACCAGCTGCATACTCTTTGTTCGTGGGTTATTCAGGAAATCCTGTCCAGTGCAGTTTCTTATATTCCATTTTCTCTGGCTTTATCCCAGCATCTGCAAGTGTTTGGTGTTCTGACTTGCACTCATAACTCTGACAATAGCCAACTGTAACTTTCTAAACTATGTCTAATTAAAACTCACAGTTACAATACAATGTATGGCCCAGCTATGACTATTAGGGAGGCATCCTGAGCTAGACTCTGAATACTAGCCTTTACCAGCCTTATCTGTTAGAAAAAGAAATATTAGAAAGAAGAAATTATTGTATTATCTTCAGTTCATTAGTACCATGCAGTCTAAAAAAAGACAACATGCTACAGTTTCAGGCCTTCCTTATGCTTAAGCAATGTGTAATGTACATACATTGATCAACATTTATCAATTATTGGTGATTAATTTGATCCACTATCAATCCTACCTTCTCATACAATATCTTGTGAGAATCTAATTAACTAACTACCTACCTAAAATAATTTTAATACAAACCTCTACCTCTATTTCCATTCCAGATCCTAGGGCATAAATAGCACATGGTGAAAGTGATCCTGGACTCCAAAAATGCCTGTGGCAACTTGCTCTATTTAGTGGACTGGGGGGGGGGGGGGGGGGGGGGGGGCTACAGACTGAAACAGAGATCCTGGAACTCAGTGAAAAATATCCATGCCTTCTGCCAGCATAAACCCTACAAACCAGATCCTATCATGAGCTGAGGTTGCCCACAAAAGAGGAGTAATGTCATGTTTAGCCTCTGCTTGTTCAGAAAGACAGATTAATCCTCTAGCCAATGCACCAGCCTGCAACACAGGAAAAGCTTAGATGCAGAAGGAAATTAACCTGTTACCATAGCCAATAACCACATACTTGAGGAAAAAGTTTGGCCATTAGATCCTTGAAAAGGTGTTTCTGGGCACATTGAAGTATTCCCTGTGACTTGAAATCCACTTAGTCTTTCACTACAGAATTTGAAGGACGCCTTTGTGTTAAACCTCAGGGCTTCTCTGTCCTTATGCAGAAAGTGGTGGAACTAGCAAAGAAAATAGAAAGAAAATGCAAATTTCCAATTGAATACAAATATAAACAAATTGTAACCAATTAAGGTTAAAACTACTTATCCAAAAGACATTCAATAATTCTATAAAATATAAGGGAGACCACTATTCAATGTACTTAGGCAGATAAGTAGGGACTTATCTGGCTAATTGGAGGCCACTGAATATTTGGCTATATTCAGTGTTTGCCACTTAAGTAGATAGTCAAATATCTTGTGGGAGGGTAATGGGAATTTTGGTATGGCATTACTTATCCACTTAACTTAGCCAGATAAGTGTATAACTCCAAATATCAGCACTTAAGTTTATTAGATAAGTTACCCCTGCCATAGAGCAAGTCTAATTTAGCCAGATATAATTTATCTAGCTAAGTGGCGATTTCTACAGGGATATTCAGCATCATAGCCATGTTGCTGAATTTCCATGTAAGTTAGCTGGGATAAGTCTTATCTGACTTATTTACCTAAAAGTTTATGTTTGAATATTAAGGCCAAAAATGTATGGAACATACAATAAAAATAAACTGAAAGGCACTGTCATCCTTATGTAAGTTGTATATTTTATTATGCCTTTGTTCATTATGATAGCCTTGTCGATGTTATTTAATATATTATAAATATTATCTTCTGTAAACTTACCTGATCTACCTGGAAGGACACTATATAAATAATTGTAAATATACAAACACATGTTGGCATTAATAAAAGAACAGGTCCAAAAATAAAATAAACGAAATCCCAAAATAGTTATGTTTCGGCAACATTGTCTGCTTCAGGGGAATTTTAATAAAAGAGCCTATAGTGGCAAATCCTCTTTTCAATGTTCATAGAATTTTAAGGAAGGCAATGAATATATTCCAGATCAGTAGATGTCCCACTGTGACTATGCTTTAGTGAAGTGACTGGTCAGCCTAGCAGTCTATTATATTTTTAAGCTATATGTGTGTAGTAACCCTTTGTACTTTCTAAAGATTATTTTGCCTTGCTAAAGAAAGAATACATTCCCTACAATAGAGAATGTTCCAGGAGAAAATAAAAGTGTAGTTTTGGAGACAGGGGCCTCTTCTGTATGACACCCCCCTTTTCCAGATTCAGGAAGAGAGAGTATGATGTTGGGTACAGGTAGCAGAAATACACACAGTGCCCTGCATAAATATTAGGTGTCAACCTGAAGGTTAGAACATTCAGGTGTGCTCGTGAGAATGGGTGATGAGAATACTAGTTGTGAAATGAAACACCCTGGCTGGAAATTTGCATATGGAAAGGCATTATGAAAATCATTCTGGCTACATCACAATATGGTAAACAATAAAAGTTAAGAACTCTGATAGAAAGAGAAAGATATGGCTGGGAAAGGTCCAGACATTTACAAACTTTATCCAAATAGTCAGATTTTCAACCTGAGTGTTAATGGGCATCTAAAAACCCTGAGAAGCTGAGTTTCTAAACAAGAAACCATCATCAGAAAAGAGTGATTAATTTGCAGCCATTCTTCTTGTACTTGCCTGCTGGGGTGTTGGTCTTTAGAGTGAGATAAGAGGGGTCTTTTCTACCTGGAGAGAGATGATTGATGGATCATGGATTTAATCAATCCATAATTGCAAAAAAGTTATAATATCAAACAGAAGCTTGAGGCCCCTCATGGAAAAAGCTGTAAAGCTAATGTCAATAAACAAATAAATGGGCATAGTAGCACTAATATCCCGAGCAAAAACATCCTTTCCAAAAAATATTAGAGGCAGAGTTTGGTCCCCATAGAAGGGATGTACATAGTGTCTGATGATAAGTTGAGTTTATTTCTCCAAGAGGGCAAGGATCCAGCAGCTGTGTGGAAGCAGAAATTTGTTCCCCAGGAGGATGTAGACTTAGTGATAAAGCAAAGAGGAGGTATAGCTCGTCCCTCTTCCAGGAAGAGATGTGGGATCAACAGCAGAATAAAAGCCAAGGAGATGACCAGCAGTCAAGGTTCAGCTTTGTCATGACAGTTCCCTCCCTTATGGATTGCAGAATCTACTGGCCTAGTCACTTCCTACACACAAATGAGAGTACAATGAGAAAGGGAAATGGAAAGGGAGGGAGGAGGAATGAAAGAAGTTGAAAAGAGTTTTCTTTCTTTAATTAGTTATGCCTTAAAAGGATTAGTGCCCCTCAGTGTTTGAATACATACATTATCTTAGGAATAGATACTTGTACTATATATGTATGGTTTAGTATCTCTTAGGAATTTACAGTTATGCATTTATAAATTATATTTACAATTAAACTTATAAATACTGCCAGCCTTCTTGGCAGTCCAGTATGAGTTTTATATTTTCCTGGGGTAAAGAGAGGAAAATCTCACCAACACTTTCTTCCCCAGGTGGAGGCATCAAGTGCCAATTATCCAAGGATTGATGGAGCCTGCCCAAGAGGAACTCCTGCCTAGCTGGTCCTTGGCCCAGGAACATCCTAGACAGGTGTTTAGGGCAAGGGAACATTTCAGGTAATTATTATTTCCTAAATCATGAGCTATATCCAAAGGGATGGAAGAAGGCTCAGATTTAAATAAAGATCCTTGAGAAGATTGAAGAATTAATCTTAGGAGTTCATGAGAGAAGGAATCCTGAGAGAGTAATTTTTTAAACAGATATTTGCAGCAGAAGTACTTTAACAGATCTGTTGCTAGTGAGTAAATAAAGCTGGGTGCAAGCTTGGGCTATTTGTCCATTGCTAGACAATTGTATTCATTAGGAGAGCCCCATAAGCATTTTTTGTTTAATTTATTCTACACTATGCTTTTATAATCATAGTTTATGTGATAGAGTGCAGCCTTTGTTAGAATGTGATTTGCCTAAGCAAGAAGCCTACAGAAGCATGATGGAGTTTCCCCTGAAGTAGTAAGACATAGAAATGAATACAAGAGCCAAAAGAGATAAAGATTTTTGATCTGAGCACCAGATTTGGAGGAGAATCTAAACCGTAGAGAAGAATAGAGAAAGTAAAGTAAGAATGTAAGGAGCTGGAGCATGTCCTACTTCCAAAAAGCTTAGCCCTTGCTATGTCTAAGAAATGAGAAATGGAATGAATTGTTTTCTAAGTCACATTTTCTTCATATTAAAATTTTGTAGCTTAAGAAAGTGTAGAAGGGGAACAAGACTGTTTTTTTTTTTAGGTGTGAATTATTTCCTGGCCCTTTTTTCACCAGTAAAAAGATTTTGTTTAGGCAACCATATACCTTGTGTCCCATGTTCATCAGCAAGCCCTGGAGAGTTATCTTACCCGCAAGAAATGAGAACCCCAGTGTTATAAATTTCTTTTTGTATGACCTATGAATTTGATAGCTCAGAAGGATCAATTTTCAGAGAGAGTAGGTGCCTAATTTGGGGAGTTAGGCATCAAAATTAGCACCAACTGTAAATGTTACCAAAGATGATTATGTAAATGTGGGTGTCTGTTTTTATTTGGCTACTAAATATAGGTGCTTAAAAAATGAGTGTGTATGGAGGCAAAGTTAGGATTGGAAAAAAACCAAATAAGACTCTTGAGCTGTTCTTTAGAACTTGGCATCTTATATAGGTTCCTAAATACAGAAAAATGTATTGACTCTTAAATTTAGACATTTAAATTCTGCAGAAAAATCATCTAAATCAGGGCAACTAAATTAAGCAGATAGAGTTTTTGGAAAATTGACCACATATGCAGTGGCATGGCAAGGGTCTCCAGTGTCCGGGGGCCAATACATTTGTGTTGCCTCCCCTGTGCTTCCTCTTCCCATCACCACAATCTTCATTGTAGAAATGCTTAAGGTCACAGAAACAGTAGACATTTCAAATGGCAGCCTCTTCTTGCCTTCTACCTGTCTGCAGCTGTAAAAAAAAAAGAAAGGCCTCTGGGCGCCCCTATAGCCTGGTGCCCAGAGGTTTTGAACCAATCCTTCCCTCGCTGTGCCACTGCACATATGTGTTTTCAAAGTAAAAATATAAAACTGTCAGGATAAATTCAGTCGCTAGCAATTTAGTTTTACATACTGATTTTGTTTATATATATATAACATATCATATATTCCTTCAGAGCTCTGCCAGGAAAGATTAGCTATCTCCTGATTGCTATGTAGAAAAGCTTGTCAGTCTGAATTTATGCTGTATACATTTTTCATCTGGCTTCTATTACATCACTGGGAAACTAATATTGGTGCTCTTTCATGAGCAGTAACACTAGTGATGTTAATTCATTTTCACCACATTTTGTGCTAGCACTAGTTTTACTTCTAAACATTACATAGGTTTAAGATATTCATCCATAAAATCCTTTATCTTTCTCTTATTTGCCTAAAATAGGAATCACAGTTTCAACAGCTTTTCTACAGATCACAACCTGCAGCAAACATATAACATTCTCTTCGCCACATTAATCTCAGCACTACATTACTGCATGCTACCATATATAAACCAGTCGGGCTACCTTTAGGAATACAAAAACCTTGGTGGCTGATCCTCAAATGCCATGAAAAGTTTGTAATTAACCTATGTCTTCTGTGAGAGAATTCACTATCGAATAACCAGTAGTCAAAAGTAGGGATGTGAATCGGGCTTCGGACAATTGAAAATATCATCAGAAATCGGGGGCTCCCCCAAAACGATAGGAAAACCCCACGAAATTGTTCGTGGGGGTTTCCTTATCATTTTGGGGGAGGGCGGGAAAAACGGCACACAAAAATAACCCCTAAACCCACCCCGACCCTTTAAAACGAATCCCTTAGCTTCCCCCACCTTCTCGACCCCCCAAAAATCTTTTTACAGGTACCTGGTGGTCCAGTGGGGGCCCCGGGAACGATCTCCCGCTCCCGGGCCATCGGCTGCCACTAATCAAAATGGCGCCGGCCATCCAGTGCTCCCTCCATGTGACAGGGGCCGGCCAATGGCACGGATACCCTGTCACATGGTAAGGGCAAAGGCCATTGGCGCCATTTTGATTAGTGGCAGCCGACGGCCCGAGAGCGGGGGATCACTCCCGGGACCCCCACTGGACCACCAGGTACCTGTAAAAAGTTTTTTGGGGGGGTCAGGAGGGTGGGGGAAGCTAAGGGATTCGTTTTAAAGGGTGTGCCCCACGGCTAATCACTGTCAGCGATGTTATTCAACATCTATTTAAGGCCAATTGGCATATTACTTGCAGGTCTTAGTCTACAAAATTGTCTTTATTCTGATGATATACACATTTTTTTCCCTCTGTAGCTGATGAAAAAAACACTCTGGGTTTCATCTATTTATTTGGCTGTCATAAAACGTTGGTAAAGCTTTTACAGACTATTATTTAACTTATTAAAAACTGAGAATTTATCTCAGTAGATCTGCCATCATGTCTTCCATGAGCAATTACATTTTAGAGCAGTTCTATCCCTTTTAAATAAAAATAACCCAAAATGTCTTACTTCCTTCACAAAAGAGTCTCAGTAAGACTACCAAGGAGTAGCATAAGTGGCGAAACGGCAAAATAGCATGGCAGTAAAATACCCAAGGTGGTACATCTGGGGCATAGCAGCAAGACAGTGACAGCAAGACCTCCCAAGGTGTAGCATGAAGGATATAGCAACATGGAATAGTTGCATCAAGACACTCAAGGAATAGCATAAGAGGCATAGCTCAAGGCAGAGTGGCAGCAACACCCCCAAAATATGGAGTCTGGGCTATGGCAGTAAGGCAGAGAGGATTAGTAAGACATCCAAGATGTCCCATAAAGTGAATAGCAGCAAGGCAGAAAGGAAGCAAGATCCCCAAGATGTAGACTCTGGGTTGGTGGCAAGGTTGCGTGACAGCAAGTCATCAAAGGTGTAGTAGCTGGAGGCAGGACAGCTTCATCTTGTTTAGTCCCTCAGCCTATTTGTCTACTTTTCATGCCTCGGCTCTTTCCTGGCTACTACCCCACTCAGGAATTTGTTGGTTGCTTTAGTTACCAGCCTCACTGCAGCACTTTTTCAATGGGACAGAATTCTATGGGAAACATGGTCAGATAGCATGTGACAGTTTAGCTCATGCATGCCAGGTGTATATTTAAAGGTGAGTTTTAAAAGCTTGGCATGCACCAAAACTGGGAGATATGCACACAAGTTGGGCCAGCGCATGCTGAACAGATTTTAAAAGCCGACCGTGTATGCATGTATTTCACGCTATGTGCCCAAATGAAAAGTTCTGAAAAAGGGGAGTGTGTGGGCATGGTCTGGATGGGGCATGGGTGTTCCTATATTTCACTTTGAAATTTGCACATTAATATTCACGTGCACAGGCGTGTGCTAAGATCCCCTGTCATGTAACTTTACTTCTGCAATGGATGGCATATAAGTCATAAAACAAAAAAGAAGGGAGGCTATTAAACTAGGGAGTTTGGAAGTCCTGTCTCTTACCTCAGTGAACTGAGAATTAACCGGTAAAAAACTGGTAGTGACATCGGCACGTGTGTCTTTTAAAATCACCCCACTTATGTGGTCAAACTGGCATTTGCGCACATAAACATATGTCCACTTAAAACTGCGTACACACATGCACATGTTCAAGCTATTTTACAACACATAGCAGACATTACTAAATGATCATGACAATAAAATGACTTAAGAACAAAATCTGCAATTGCAATGAACGTAGACAATTAAGAACACTTAAAAATAAAAATAAAATCCAGCCATTAAAATGCATTAATAAAAAAGAGGCTTATTCAAAAGCCTGCCTAAAAAAAGGAAGCCTTCAGCATGGGTTTAAAAGTTTTGGTACATGTCATCATGCAAATGCTTTCTGTTAAAGTGTTCAACAATTCAAGGGCAGCGACAAAAAAAAAGCCATTTCACATGTTTCTGCCAAATGTGCCTGCTTCACCAAATGCATGTCAAGCAGGCCACATTGAGAAGAGCACAAAGAGTAATAAACTTATTAGCATGCTGGTTGCCCAAGGGTATGAATGTGTACAAGAAGGGCGATTTTAAACGTAACGCATTATTGAGCATTTATTCATTTATTTAAAATATTTGTCGCCTGCCTCTTGCTAGTTCTAGGCAGATGACAAATAAATATAAATCGATTCACAGCAGATACTGAGAACAACATTAAATATTTAAAACCTTAGGAACAAATCAGTTTGAAATAAGAACAAAAACAATGTCAACAGCAGCTGATAAACAAAAATAAACAAATAAAATATATCTTCCACAGCACAAGTTTCAAATAAAATGCCCTAAAGAGCTCAAGATATATCCTCAAATGCTTGCCTAAATAAATAAGCCTTCAGCATTTTACTAAACCTCAGTAAAGAGCCTTCTGTTTTTAATTCCTCAAGTAGCTTTATTCCAAAGACAGGCTCCAGCCATGCAAAGCAAATTCTCTCTCAATTCCATAAGATGAACCTGTCTAACCAAAGGTACAGTTACCAGATTTTATGAACAAGATTTCAGAGCACAAACAGGATGATAGATCTTCAATGCAGAGGTAAAACTTTTAGGGGCAATATCATGAACAATCTTAAAAACCAGCAAAAGTCAATTCATCAGCTGACAGGTAGCCAATGCAACCTTCAACAATACCGGTATAATGTGGTCACATATTTTAAGCTCACAAAATGATTCATGAAGCCACATTTTGTACTAACCACATTGCTTTTAATGTTGTCTGAGACAGACCCACATACAAAGCATTGCAATAGTCAGATGCTGAAGGGAAAGGCTTAAGTTGATGCAGCAGCTGAAGCTTATAATAAGAGCTCTTTACCGCTTTTTGAACTTGTTGCTGAAGTAATAACTGAGAATCCACTAAAATGCTTAAATATCTCTCTTGATTAGAAATTTCAATAATTTCTCCCTCAAAACTACTGAAAAGGAAAATCTGATAAAGGAAATCTTGCAAGTATCATTATTTCATTTTTTAAATATTCAACACAAACCTAATCTCCAATAGCCATAATTGCACAATGGAGATTTTAGCCATAGTATTATCAAATACTGTACAATTAAATCTTTATCTGCTGCCTCAGATTCCTGTCTCTCTGTGCCAGCTGTGGGATCAAACTCTGTGTACTCTGCATCTGTGATTGTGGAGTGTTCCTCACAAAGGTCTTGGACCTATAAGAGAGACAGACAAGAGTACATGGTATGCTTAGCACATATGTCTCCCTTCTGCTACCATCTAAAAATCTAGTTTCCTCTATAACAGGGATCATATTCTGCCCCTCTCCTATCCTGAATTCTGTTACGTGCCTACCATGTCACCCACCTTTATCCAACATCCTGGTTCCTTTGGCTCTAACCTTCCCAAAAGCTTTCACTTCTGCTAGAACCTGAGCCTGCACGTTAATCTTCTAATGACTCTATAGAGGGGTGCTACCCTTTAGGGCAACCCTAGAAAGATTTTGGATGGCATCTGTGTTATGTCTTTCTACTTATTGGTCAGGTAATGCAGATGATTCGCCAGCTGTGTTCTTATGGATTATGGAGGCTAAATCCAGGCATTCTTTTAATCCAGCAATGTCATCTGGACCCAATATTTCTTCAAGGCATTGTTCAAGTGGCATGATGTGAACAGCACACCTATGACCACCTCCTGTCTCCCTCTGACGAGCCTGCTGTTATGCATGCCACCCGCGGCAGACCAGCGGCACGGCCCTCTCACCTTCTCACGTGGACTCCAGCTCCTGGTTCCTCTTCGCTGGCGGTGATGGGTCACCTCTGGTGCCTCCGGCTCTGCCATGGTCCCCAGTGTTGCCAGCCAAGATGTCCTTGCTCGTCGGGCCTGTCCGCGTGGTCCACGGAGATACGCCGCCATCAGCACCGTATCCCTCCCTCAGGTACGCTTGACCATGCCTGCCTTCTCCATGCCCTGACCATTGCCTTGATTAACTACACCTGCTTTCTCCATGCCCTGACCATTGCCTTGATTGACCACACCTGCCTTCTCTGTGCCTTGACCATTCCCTTGATTGACTACGCTACAGACCTTTTGGTGTCCAGAGTTCTACTCTGCTTGCCACAACTTCCAATTGCCGCTGATCCTAGCCTATCAGTGACGCCTCCTCTTGCCTATCTTCTGGACATGGACTTACAAGGCTTAAGACCTTCCTTTGCATGAGCGCCTCCAGTTACTTATTGTTCCGTTGGTGCCTGAGTTCCTGTACTGAATCCAATCCAGGATAGGACTATGCCATCTACCGGCTGCTGTCTCTGGGCTGAACCCCTTCTTGCTATTCACTAACCTCGAGGCCCACCTAAGTCTTGCCAGCCCTGGCACCCAAAGGCTCAACCTGAGGGAAACGAGGGCTGGTATAGGTGAAGCTCCAGCTAGCTTCAGCCCACTCCATCTGCTGACGGTGGGGACCCATAAGTCCTTACCTACGGGTTGTGTCAATCCCACCTTGGTCCAAGGGTCCACCTCTAACGCAACAGTTGCATCTTTGCTTTCTTTAGCAGGCTGATAATACAAGCAGGAAACATACTTTGAAATGTCTCTATACAAATGCTAGAAGTCTAAAAAATAAGATGGAAGAATTAGAGTGTATAGCACTGGATAAAGAGGTAAATATAATTGGCATCTCAGAGACCTGGTGGAAGGAAGATAATCATTGGGACACTGTGATATCAGGTTAGAAATAATATTGAAATGATATGATGGATCAAATTGGTATAGGGATGGCACTATATGTTGAAGAGAGTATTGAGTCAAACAGGATAAAAGTTCTGCAGGAAACAAAATACAATGTTGAATCTTTATGAATAGAAATTCCAAGTGAAAATGGGAATAAAACAGTCACTCAGCAGTGCATGGTTCGGAGAAATTTATCTTGAAGGATACTAATGAAACAGGAGAGTTAAGGCATCCCAACAGAGAGGTTCCAATAAAAGCAAATGTAGTCCATGTGCCTATATGTAAAAAAATCACCGAAGCTAATGATTTCCAAATTATGCCTAACTGAAAAGCAGGTTGTTAATACAAACAAAAAACACACTTTGAAATGTCTGTATGCCAATGCCAGAAGTCTAAGAAGTAAGATGTGAGAGTTAGAATGTATAGCAGTAAATGATGAGATTGACATAATTGGCATCACAGAGACTTGGTAGAAGGAGGATAACCAATAGGACAGTGCTATATAAGGGTACAATTTATATCACAATGATAGGGAGGATCAACTTAGTGGGGGCACTTTATGTCCAGGAAGGTTTAGAGGCCAACAGGATAAAGATCGTACAAGAGACTAAATGCTCAGTAGAATCTATATGGGTAGAAATCCCATGTGTGTAGGGTAAGAGTATAGTAGGAGTATACTACCATCCACCTGGACAAAATGGTCAGACAGATGATGAAATGCTAAAAGAAATCAGGGAAGCTAACCAATTTGGCAGTGCAATAATAATGGGAGATTTCAATTACCCCAATATTGACTGGGTAAATGTAACATCAGGACTTGCTAGAGACATAAAGTTCCTAGATGTAATAAATGACTGCTTCCCCAGAGGCTCGTACACTGGGAGCTGAATTCCTTTTGAGATATCCAGCAAGATGTGTTATAAAGTATTCTGGAAATGTTTTTGTGTTTTATCATCCTGAGCATTTGAGGGAATTCTTAAACGCCAAGAAGGTTACCCCGTGATAATCTTGCGCAAAATTAAGATGGTATGACAAATGAGTCTTGCCTTTATTAAGTTGTTTTCTACTTAGTACTCCTCTAGTGTTCTATCTCTCTCCCACAATATTTCCTGAGAAAAAGTGAAAGTTAAAATAATTTCAATATTGATTGTATCAAGTGGAATGTTTTTCTTATATGTTAATCTTTTGCTGTATTTCCAAGCAAAGTTATCTTTGTTTTTGTTATTATAAAACTTAATAAATATAAAATTAAAAAAAAAATGACTGCTTCATGGAGCAATTGGTTCAGGAACCAACAAGAGAGGGAGCTATTTTAGATTTAATTCTTAGGGGCAGACTTTCAAAGGGATAAGCGCGTAAGATATGTGCATACCCCTCGAAAACTTTCCCCAAGCTCCCCTTGCGTGTGCCGAGCCTATGTTGAATAGGCTCGGCAGCGCGTGCAAGCCCCGGGACGCGCGTAAGTCCCGGGGCTTTCCTGGGGTGGGGCATGTCGGGGGGGCATGTCGCAGTGGTGCATCATCCGGGTGGACGGGGGCCATGGGCATGGATCCGGCCCGGGGGGAGTTTCGGGGCATGGCCAAGGCTCCAAAACCACTCCCGGGCCGGGGAATCGCACACCGGCCAGCTGGCCGGTGTGCGCTAGTTACACCTGCCTCAAGCAGGCGTAACTTTTTGAACAAAGATAGGCAGGGCGTTTAGATAGGGCTGGGGGATGGGTTAGGAAGGGGAAGGGAAGGGAAGGTGCGGGGGGTGGGAGGAAAGTTCCCTCCGAGGCTGCTCCGATTTTGGAGCGGCCTCAGAGGGAACGGAGGCAGGCTGCGTGGCTCGGCACACGCAGGCTGCCGATTTTGCGTAGCCTTGTGCAAGCTGACCCCGGATTTTAAAAGATTCGCGCGGCTACGCACATATCTATTAAAATCCGGTGTACTTTTGTTTGCGCTGGTCGCGCGAACAAAAGTACACGCAGGCGTAGTTTTTTAAAATCTACCCCTTAGTGGAATGCAGGATTTGTTGAGAGAGGTAACGGTGGTGGGGCCACTTGGCAACAGTGATCATAACATGATCAAATTTAAAAAAATAACTGGAAGGAGGACAATAAGTAAATCAACAGCTCTAACACTAAACTTTCAAAAGGGAAACTTTGATAAAATGAGGAAAATAGTTAGAAGAAAACTGAAAGGTGGAGCTGCAAAGGTTTAAAGTATTCAACAGTCATGGACATTGTTTAAAAATACAATCCTAGAGGTGCAGTCCAGATGTATTCCATGCATTAAGAAAGGTGAAAGAAAGGCAAAACGATTATCGTCATGGTTAAAAGGTGAGGTGAAAGAGGCTATTTTAGCCAAAAAAGCAACCTTCAAGAACTGGAAGAAGGATCCATCTGAAGAAAATAGGATAAAACATAAGCATTGTCAAGTTAATTGTAAAACATTGAGAAGACAGACAAAGAGAAAATTTGAAATGAAGTTGACCATACAGGCAAAAACTCATAATAAAAACTTTTTAAAATATATCCGACACAAGAAACCTGTGAGGGGGTTGGTTGGACCATTAGATGACTGAGGGGTTAAAGGGGCTCTTAGGGAAGATAAGGCCATTGCAGAAAGACTAAGGGGCAGATTTTTAAAAGTACGCACGTGCGTACTTTTGTTCGCACAACTGGCGCAAGCAAGAGTACGCTGGATTTTAATAGATAGCCGCGCAGCCTGCCTCCGTTCCCTCCAAGGCCGCTCCGAAATCAGAGCGGCCTCGGAGGGAACTTTCTTTCTGGCGCCCCCCACCTTCCCTTTCCTTCCCCTAACTAATCCGCCCCCAGCCCTAACTAATTCCCCCCACACACCTTTATTTAAAAAGTAACGCATGCCCAAGGCAGGCGTAACTTGCGCGCGCTGGGCAGGCTGCCGGCGCACCATGTTCTGGTCCAGGGGCTGGTCTGGAGGCCACAGCCATGCCCCCGGAACGCGCCTAGGCCGCAACCATTGCCACGGCCCCGCCCCTGGAACGCCCCCGACACGCGTCCTGGGGCTTGCGTGCGCCGCCGAGCCTATGCAAGATAGGCTCCGTTCGCACAGGTGGTGGAAGGGGCAGCTTTTCGGGGGTTACACGCGTATCTTACGCACGTAACCCTTTGAAAATCTGCCCCTAAGTGAATTATTTGCTTCCATGTTTAATAATGAGGATGTTGGGGATATACCAGTTCCGGAGATGGTTTTCAAGGGTGATGAGTCAGATGAACTGAACCAAATCACTGTGAACCGAGAACATGTAGTAGGCCAGATTGAAAAACTAAAGAGAAGCAAATCACCTGGACCAGATGTAATACATCCTAGGGTACTGAAGGAACTAAAAAATGAAATTTATGTTCTATTACTTAAAATCATCCATCATACTTGAAGACTGGAGGGTGGCCAGTATAACTCCAATATTTAAAAAGGGCTCCATGGGCGATCCGGGTAACTATAGACCAGTGAGCCTGAATTCAGTGCCGGAAAAAATAGTGGAAACTATTCTAAAGATCAAGATCATAGAACATATAGAAAGACATGGTTTAATGCAGCACAGTCAACATGTATTTACCCAAGAGAAGTCTTGCCAAACAAATCAGTTTCATTTTTTTGGAAGGGGTTAATAAACATGTGGATAAAGATGAATCGGTAGATGTAAAGTACTTGGATTTTCAGAAGGCATTTGACAAAGTCCTTCATGAGAGGCTTCTAAGAAAACTAAAATAGCATGGGATAGGAGGCAATGTCTTTTCATGGATTACAAGTTGGTTAAAAAACAGGAAACAGAGAGTAGGATTAAATGGTCAATTTTCTCAGTGGAAAAGGGTAAACAGTGGGGTGCCTCAGGGATCTGTACTAGGACCAGTGCTTTTCAATATATATATAAATGATCTGGAAAGGAATACAATGAGTGAGGTTATCAAATTTGCAGACGAAACAAAATTATTCAGAGTAGTTAAATCACAAGCAGATTGTGATACATTACAGGATGACCTTGCAAGACTGGGAGAATGGGTATCCAAATGGCAGATGAAATTTAATGTGGACAAGTACAAGGTGTTAGGGATGTGAATCGTTTTAGGACGATTAAAATTATCGTCCGATAATTTTAATATCGTCTTAAACCGTTATGGAACACAATACAATAGAGATTCTAACGATTTATCGTTATAAATCGTTAGAATCGTGAGCCGGCACACTAAAACCCCCTAAAACCCACCCCCGACCCTTTAAATTAAATCCCCCACCCTCCCGAACCCCCCCCAAATGACTTAAATAACCTGCGGGTCCAGCGGCGGTCCGGAACGGCAGCGGTCCGGAACGGGCTCCTGCTCCTGAATCTTGTTGTCTTCAGCCGGCGCCATTTTCCAAAATGGCGCCGAAAAATGGCGGCGGCCATAGACGAACACGATTGGACGGCAGGAGGTCCTTCCGGACCCTCGCTGGACTTTTGGCAAGTCTCGTGGGGGTCAGGAGGCCCCCCACAAGCTGGCCAAAAGTTCCTGGAGGTCCAGCGGGGGTCAGGGAGCGATTTCCCGCCGCGAATCGTTTTCGTATGGAAAATGGCGCCGGCCATACGCGTATGGCCGGCGCCATTTTCCGTACGGAAAATGGCGCCGGCAGGAGATCGACTGCAGGAGGTTGTTCAGCGAGGCGCCGGAACCCTCGCTGAACGACCTCCTGCAGTCGATCTCCTGCCGGCGCCATTTTCCGTACGAAAACGATTCGCGGCGGGAAATCGCTCCCTGACCCCCGCTGGACCTCCAGGAACTTTTGGCCAGCTTGTGGGGGGCCTCCTGACCCCCACGAGACTTGCCAAAAGTCCAGCGGGGGTCCGGAAGGACCTCCTGCCGTCCAATCGTGTTCGTCTATGGCCGCCGCCATTTTCGGCGCCATTTTGGAAAATGGCGCCGGCTGAAGACAACAAGATTCAGGAGCAGGAGCCCGTTCCGGACCGCTGCCGTTCCGGACCGCCGCTGGACCCGCAGGTTATTTAAGTCATTTGGGGGGGGTTTGGGAGGGTGGGGGATTTAATTTAAAGGGTCGGGGGTGGGTTTTAGGGGGTTTTAATGTGCCGGTTATGCGATTTTTAGATTTTTAGATTTTTCACGATTTTTCACGATTTTTCACGATATTTTACCCCCCCAAACGGCAACAATACGATTCCCTCCCCATCCCAGCCGAAATTGATCGTTAAGACGATCGAGGACACGATTCACATCCCTACAAGGTGTTGCATATAGGGAAAAATAACCCTTGCTGTAGTTACATGATATTAGGTTCCATATTAGGAACTACCACTCAGGAAAAAGATCTAGGCATCAGTGTGCTGCAACAGTCAAAAAAAGCAAACAGAATGTTAGGAATTATTATAAAGGGAATGGTGAATAAAACGGAAAATGTCAGAATGCCTCTGTATCGCTCCATGGTGAGAACACATCTTGAATACTGTATACAGTATTCACATCTCAAAAAAGATATAGTTGCGATGGAGAAGGTAAAGAGAAGAGCAACCAAAATGATAAAGGGTATGGAACAGCTCCCCATGAGGAAAGGCTGAAGAGGTTAGGCCTGTTCAGGTTGGAGAAGAGATGGCTGAGGGGGGTATGATAGACATCTTTAGGATCATGGGAGGTCTTGAATAAGTAGATGTGAATCTGTTATTTACACTTTTGGATAATAGAAGGACTAGGGGGCATTCAATGAAGTTAGCAAGTAGCACATTTAAGACTAATCAGAGAAAATTCTTTTTCACTTAACACCCAATTAAGCTCTGGAATTTGTTGCCAGAGGATGTGGTTAGTGCAGTTAGTGTAGTTGGGTTCAAAAAAGGTTTGGATAAGTTCTTGGAGGAGAAGTCCATTAACTGCTATTAATCAAGTTTACTTAGGGAATAGCCACTGCTATTAATTGCATCAGTAGCATGGGATCTTCTTGGTGTTTGGGTAATTGCCAGGTTTTTGTGGCCTGGTTTGGCCTCTGTTGGAAACAGGATGCTGGGCTTGATGGACCCATGGTCTGATCCAGCATGGCAATTTCTTATGTTCTTATGATCTTATGTTCTTATTACCATCCACTTGGCCATAATGAACTAACAGACAATGAAATGCTAAATTAGGGGAGCTAACAAAATCAGCAGCACATTATTGAATGGGAGAATGTTATGTCAGGACATTCTAGAGAATGTCCTAGATGAAATAAATCACTGCTTTATGGAGCAGCTGATACAAGAACCAGTAAGAGGGGAAACTATTTTAAATCTAGTCCTCAGTGGAACACAGGATTTGGTGTGAGAGGTAAAATTGTTGGTGCTACTTGCCATCAGTGATCATAACATTATCAAAATGACTTAATAACTAGAGGGAGTGCAAAAAAGAAGTCAACTATGACCACATTTAACTTTCAAAAAGAAGACTATGATAAAATGAGGAAATTGGTTAGAAAAGAAAAGAACAGCTGAAAAGGTTAAGAGTTTAGCTCAGACTTGGATGTTCTTTAAATATACCTTCTTGGAAGCCCAGAACATTTAGTACATTAGAAAAGGTAGAAAGAAGGCTAACTGACTATTGACATGGTTGAAAGGTGAGGTGAGAGAGGCTATAATATCTAAAAGAACATATTTCAAGAAATGGATAAAGGATCTGAATGAAGAAAACAGGAAACAGCATGAGCACTTGCAAGTCAGATGCAAAGCATTGATAAGGAAGGCAAAGAGAGAATTTGAAAAGAAGCTTGTCGTGAGAGCAAACATTCATAATAAAATATTTTTAATGTACATTTGAGGGGAAAAACCCTGCGAGGGAGTTAGTTTGAGCATTAAATGATCAAGGGGTAAAGGGGCACTTAGGGGTGACAAAGCCATAGCAGAGAGACTAAATTAATTCTTTGCTTCAGTATTCATTAGGAATGTGTAAGCGATATACCCATTCCAGAAATGATATTCAAAGGTGATGATTCAGAGGAACTGAAACAAACCTGGAAGATGCAACAGGGTACATTGACAAACTAAAGAGTAGTAAATCACCTGGACCAGATGGTGTACATCCCAGAGTGCCAAAAGAACTGAGAAATAAAATTGCAAACCTGCTATTGGAAATTTGTAAACTCTCAATAATATCATCTATGATATCTGAGGATAAGAATGCTGCCAATGTAATGCCAATTTTTTAAAAACGATCAAGGAGTGATCCAGGAGTGATCCAGGCAAAATGGTAGAAACTATCATTATCCCTGATCAACTGAAGAGGGCAGTAGTGAACCCTCTCTTAAAAAAGAGGAACCTAGATCCAGCAAATGTAATGAATTATCGTCCCATATCCTCATTGACCTTTTTGGCAAAGGTTATTGAGAATGTAATGAATCCCAATCACTGTAGGTTTAGGAGAGATAACAACATGGAGTTGCTATTGTTATCTTTGTTAGATTCATTTTTGAGGGGCTTAGAGCAGGATCAAAGGTTCCTAATGGTGCTGCTTGATATATCAACATTTGATACAGTTGATACAGTTGATAAATAAGATATAGTTGCGATGGAGAAGGTACAGAGAAGGGCAACCAAAATGATAAAGGGGATGGAACAGCTCCCCTATGAGGAAAGGCTGAAGAGGTTAGGGCACAATAAAGCTCTGGAATTTGTTGCCAGAAGATGTGGTTAGTGCAGTTAGTGTAGCTGGGTTCAAAAAAGGATTGGATACATTCTTGAGGAGAAGTCCATTAACGGCTATTAATCAAGTTTACTTAGGGGTAGATTTTAAAAAATAGCGCGATCGCGTACTTTTGTTCGCGCACCAGGCGCAAACAAAAGTACGCTGGATTTTATAAGATACGCGTGTAGCCGCGTGTATCTTATAAAATCCGGGATCAGCGCGCGCAAGGCTGCCGATTTTGGGCAGCCTGTGTGCGCCAAGCCGCACAGCCTGCCTCCGTTCCCTCCGAGGCCGCTCCGACTCGGAGGGAACTTTCTTTCGCCCTCCCCTCACCTTCCCCTCCCTTCCCCTACCTAACCCACCCCCCGGCCCTATCTAAAACCCCCCTACCTTTATCCATGGATTTATGCCTACCGGAGGCAGACGTAAATCCGCGCGCGCCAGCAGGCTGCTGGCGCGCCAAGAACCGACCCGGAAGCTGTTCCGGAGGGCGCGGCCATGCCCCCGGAAGGCCCCCGGGCCGGCACCACGCCCCCGGGCTCGCCCCCCAAACGCAACGTCACGCCCCTGAAACGCCCCTTTTTAAAAGTCCCGGGACTTACGCGCGTCCCCGGGCTCTGCGCGCACTGGCGGCCTATGCAAAATAGGCACGCGAGGGCCCTGCTCGCGTAAATCCGGCCGGATTTACGCGGGCAGGGCATTTAAAATCCGCCCGTTAGGGAATAGCCACTGCTATTAATTGCATCAGTAGCGTGGAATCTTCTTAGTGTTTGGGTAATTGCCAGGTTCTTGTGGCCTGGTTTGCCTCTGTTGGAAACAAGATGCTGGGCTTGATGGATCCTTGGTCTGACCCAGCATGGCAATTTCTTATGTTCTTATGTTCTCTGCTGCTACATTGTCTGTCTGAATTCAGGATATCGGGTTATGAAGACTGGTTTTCTTCATTTCTTTCAAAAAGAAGCTTTCAGATAATCTCTGGTATGGGAACTTCGAAATGGTTTGATATTAAAATGGGGGTTCCACAGGGATCTTCCCTGACTGCTACCCTATTTCATATTTATATTGCACCATTATGCCAGGTACTGGGAAAATTGAGGGTAGAATATCGGATGCTCACAGTCGATATTCAATGTTGATTTCCATTTAAGGATTCCCTGAAAGAAGCATTTGAGATGCTGACATATTTGTCAGCAATACAAATATGGTTCACTCAAAATCTGTTAGCACTGAACACCAGTAAGACCGAAATTATATTTTTGGCAAAAAAAGTGTTCAGATGATGCCACTGTGTCAAAGATGTCATTTGAAGGAACTGACCTTGCACTATCATCAGTTGAACATAACTCGGGAGTTCAGTTGGATTGTGAATTAGCTATGAAAGATCATGTGTATAAGCTGGTAAAAATCGTGTACTTCAAGTTGCATTTGTTGCGTTGACAAAAACCATATTTTGGTTTTGATGATTTTCAGTTAGCAATGCAAATGTTGGTACTAGGGATGTGAATCATTTTTGAACGATTAAAATTACCGTCAGATAATTTTAGAATCGTCCAAAATCATTAGAGTGCACGATACAATACAAATGCCCCCGATTTATCGTCAGGGGCATTTGTATTGTATCGTTAAATAGGGCGCGGGAAAACCGGCACACCAAAACCCACCCCGAACCTTTAAAACAAATCCCCCACCCTCCCGAACCCCCCCAAAATGTTTTAAATTACCTGGGGTCCAGTGGGGGGGTCCCGGTGCGATCTCCAGTTCTCTGGCCACGGCTGTGTTGAGAAATGGCGCCGGTGGCCCTTTGCCCTTATCATGTGACAGGGCAAAGGTAGCGCCAGCGCCATTTTGGTTCCTGGCTCCCGACGTCACGCGTGCAGGAGATCACTCCCGGACCCCCGGTGGACCCCCAGGGACTTTTGGCCAGCTTGGGGGGGCCTCCTGACCCCCACAAGACTTGCCAAAAGTCCAGCGGGGGTCCGGGAGCGACCTCCTGCACGCGGGCTGTGGGGGTTAGGAGCTTGGCCTTCAGGCAGTTGGCAGGCCACATCAGAGGGCTAAAATCTATCACCACGTCTAACTGTCTTTTCCTTGGGCCTATGCTTATTGCAGAGAAAATGTCATGTTCTGACCGCAGCAGGCTTAGCAAATAAACAGCCTTCCTCTGTCACCTGCTAACAGGAAATCAGTCTGCAGTAAACATATCTAGTACAAGCTTTTGCAGCCCCAGAACAGTTCATGACCTACTTGCCTTTATGTGGTTTTCACACCTAAATAGCTCAGTACAATTGCCTCACGACCAGCTAATGACCTCCCCCCTCCCTGCCTGCAGACTGACCGCTTGCACCTACTGCCCACTTGCGCCTACTTAGTAAAAGGTCAGCACAAACATTTATGGTGGAAAACTTTGTAGCAGCAAAATATGTGACGTATGTATCCTATACAATGCTATGAAATCATTTACAATAAAAGGGCAGGCTTCCCAGAAGCCGAGAGAACGCTTCACCATGAATACAGTCTGAGGTGTCTTCATTGCTGTTGCTACAGCGGGCCGTATTGCCAATCTTCAAAATGGCGCCGGCGCCATTTTGAAGATTGGCAATACGGCCCGCTGTACACCCGTATGACATAGTGCCCTCACTATGTCATACGGGTGTAGGAAACTCTCATACATTCCAGGGGGTATATGTGTGTATGTGTGCATGTAAAGGAACCTGACTGGGGTGTGTGTGTGCATGGGTGTCCATGGGAACTTGACTGGGGTGTTTGTGTGTGTGTGTGTGTGTGTGTTTGTGTGTGTGTATGGGAACCTAACTGATATGTTTGTTTGTGTATGAACCTGAAGGGGGGTGTGTATGTGAACATGTGTTTAGGAACCTGACTGGGGTGTGTGTGTATATGTGTAAATGGGAGCCGGACTGGGGGGGGGGGTTGTATGTGTGAATATGAGCCTGACTGGAGTGTGTGTGTGTGTGTGTGTGAATGGTAGGGATGTGCATTCGTTTTGAACAAATGCGCAATCCACAATGTATAGGTCCCTATTTGTTGCATTCGTGGGGTTCCGAAACATATGGCGAACCCCCACAAATGCAACGTATCATTAACGAATAAACCCCCTACCCTCCTGACCCCCTCAAGACTTGCCAAAAGTCCCTGGTGGTCCAGCGGGGGTTCTGGAGCGATCTCTTTCACTCAATGCATATTAAGTTCTAGAATTAATTGCCAGAGGATGTGGTTAAGGCAGTTATCTTATCTGTGTTTAAGAAAGATTTGGACAAGTTCCTGGAGGAGAAATCTGTAAACTGCTGTTTATCAAGTTGACATAGGGAATAGCCACTAATTATTACTGGTATTAGTAGCATGGGATCTATTTAATGTTTGGGTACTTGCCAGGTACTTGTATCCTGGATTGGCCTCTGTTGGAAATAGGATGCTGGGATTGATGGACCCTCCATCTGACCCAGTTTGGCAACTTCTTATGTTCATTTCTTTTCTGGGGTTTCTATTTATGTGACTTTCTTGCCTTTAAGCATTTCTACTGGGATGTCTTGGAGGGAGGGGTGCCGGGGAAGCAACACAAATATATTGGCCCCCAAGCACTGGAGACCCTCACTACACCTCTGAGAGCACCAGTGGTTAGGGCAGAGGAGGGATATAGCACAGCAGGATATTATTGGATAGGTCAGACAATAGTGCAAGTCAGAGCAACACCCTATTATTGACACCTAGCAATCCCTCTTCCACTGTAAAACATCAAAGCGAGGTTGCCCCGAAAACAATCCTCACTTCTGTCCCCGATTATCATGAAAGCAGCTGGGAAGAAAGACATACATCCAACACAAGCAAGGGAAATGGCAGCTCAAATCTGGCATGCTATCTCGCAGAGACTATTGAGGATATGGGCACTGATGTGCTGGCATATTGATTCCACAAATCCAGCATCTGGACAGGCTTAGTGAGGGTGGCTCAGTACTATTTATCTGGCTCACTGAGTGTACCCATTAAAAGAGTGTTTTCAATGACAGGGGACATCATATGTCCTCATTGCTCCAGACTGTCACTGCACTTGGTGGAAAAGCTAGTGTTCCTGAATTGCTTGGGTTTCCAGATTTGCTATGTGAGTGGCAAAATACAATATAAATGAAAGGAATTTGAAGGTCTTGAGTTGTTCTGCCCGTCTGCCTGCAGTGCCTCAAATACCAACAATATGGCCTACATCCAGCATTCAGCAACAAGTGACTAACAGCATCTGCATGCTGTGTCCCCAACACCGTCAATTGGGCCACACTTCTGCAAACACACTGCTGCTGCTTCCCAGACCCCCAGATGCCAGTCTGAGGGCCACATTCACCCAATGCTAAGTCCTGCTGTGTCTCCCAACACCATCAGTTGGGCCACAATTCCTCAAACACCCTATTGCTACCTTCTAGGCCCCAAAGGTCAGTCTGAGACCACTACACACCCAATGCTGAGTTCTGCTCTGTCCCCCAAAACCATCAGTTGGGCCATACTTCTGCATGCTGTGTCCCAGGTCCGAGATGACATTCTGAGGGCTAGGACACACCCAATGCCGCATCCTCCTGTGTCCACAACACTTTCAGTTCGGCTACACTCCTCCTAAAATGCTACTGCCACCTCCCAGGCCTAAGATGCCATTCTGAGGGCCAGAACACACCCAATGCTGAGTCCTGATGTTTACCCAATACTGTCAGTTTGGCCACACTTCTGCAAACACACTGCTTCTGCCTCCCAATACTGAGATGCTATTCCAAGGGCCAATGCTGAGTCTTGCTATGCATCCAATACCATCAGTTGGGCCACGCTCCTTCAAAATGCAGCTGGTGACTTCCAAGCCGATATGCCTTTCTGAGGTCCAGAACACACCCCATGCTGAATCCTCTTGGGCCCCAAAACCATCAGGTGGGCCACACTCCTTCTAAAACCCCGCTTCTTCTTCCCAAACTTGAGATGGCATTCTGAGAGCCAGAACACACCCAATGATGAGTTCTGCTGTATCCATAACACCGTCAGTTGGGCCCCACTTCTGCAAACACACTGCTGCTGCCTCCCAAGTGCCAGATGCCATTATGATGGCCATAACACATACAATGCTGAGTCTGTTGTGTGCCCACCACTGCCAGTTGGACCACACTTCCTCAAACTCACTGTTGCTGTATCTCAAGCCTTAGATGCCATTCTGAGGTCCAAAACACACCCAATGCTGAGTTCTGCTGTGTCCCCCAAACCACCAGTTGGACTACACTTTTGCAAACACACTGCTGCTGCCTCCTAGGCAGACAGAGAAGACATATGGGTAAACACTTCAGCATTTCAAAAATAATTTCACCTTTCTTTCTACAAAGCAAATGTATTTCCAAGCAATAGGATTGACAGAGAATAAAGGTCTTTCTTGTCATGGATATTCTTTGTGTGGCCAAAGAGCAATGTAGGCATTCAGATGCATGAAGGAGAAGAGTCTGAGTCTCAAACGCTTCTATAAACTCAATAATTGTAATTTATTGTATGCATATGTAGTAGAAGATTATGTGTTTTAGCTACTGCAGTGTCAATATTACAAGGTGATTATAGAAAGGGGAAAAGTCAGATGCCAGTGACCTGACATAATGCTCCTCTCAGGGTCATACTCTCTCAAGTTTCCTTCTGTCCCCTCCCATGTACATTTACACCACTCTTTAAAGACCATTACTGAAACAGAAGACAGAGGGTTATAAACATAAAAACATCAGGTTGTTTTCAAATGGAACTCAGCCCTTTCATTTTCTCTTGTGACTTATAGTAGCTTTCCCACTTTTCCTTGAGCACTAGGATGGTCCTGTGTCCTCCTTTCTCACAGATAGTCCTACTATCTCTGCTCTTTGCCAGGACTCTGGTTTCTGTCCTCCTGCCTGCCCCCCAAAAAAATCTCACCCCAGGGCTGTAGAATACAGAAGTTTGAGGGAAGGGCCAGGAGGCAGCAGGGCTATGTAGGATGCTGCAGGCAATGGGAAAGTGCTGTGGACCTGAAGGTGAATCAGGCTGAATCTCAGGAAGGGAGGGTGAGTCACGGAAAATTTCTGTGTTGAGGATTGTAATAGAGATGGGCTGAGAGAGAGGCAATCACTATGTATAAGATAACTTACATTGTAACATAGTAGTTGTCAGCAGAAGACCCAAGTGGTTCATCCAGGCTGCCCAGCAAGCTATTTTTTTAGATGATTTTACTGTTAGGATAATTACTGCTTTGCGCAGGTTACCCCCGGCAACATAGGTTACACGTTTCCTTCATCTCTATCCTTTAGCCATTGAGATCCTCTGTGTTTATCCCATGCCCTTTTGAATTCTATTTCCATCTTTATCCTCACTACCTCTTTTGGGAGGGTGTTACATGCATCCACCACTCTTTCTATGAAAAAATACTTCTAGATGTTGATCCTGAACTTTTCTCCTTGGAGCTTTAATTTATGACTTATTGTTCTACAGTGTCCTTTCAATTGAAAATTGTTCAATTCCTGTACATTATTAATAATTTTCAGGTTTTTAAATGTCTGTATCATATCCTCCCTAGCTCTTCTCTTCTCCAGCATATACATATTTAGGTCCTTCAGTCTCATCTCATAACTCTTTTGGTGCAAACGCAACATCATTTTGGTTGCCCTTCTCAGGACTGCTTCCATCCTGTTTCTATCCTTTTTGAGATACAGTCTTCAAAACTGAACACAATACTTCAGATTAGGCCTTGCCAATGTCCCGGGTGGGGGTTGATGGAAGCACTTGCTGATTGAGTCCATGAGCAATAGCACAACAGCAGAAGAGTGGTATGTGCTTGTATGTCAGATGGAAAGTGAGTGTATGTCAGAAAGAGAGACCTAGTGCTCAGTGAAAGATGAGGCAAGGGGAAGGGGATCTGCTGATTGGCAGGGGGAGGGAGAGGATGGAGGGACAGGTGGGGAAGTTGGATCCTGTTCATGGGGAGAGGAGACCTGTACCTGTTGCTAGCTAGGGAAAGAGGCACAGGGATGCCAGACAAGGGGAGAGGGGGAAGGTTTGATTAACCAGATACCGGACAAGGTAGAGATAGAGAAAGGGTTTTGGAAGGAGGAAGAGAAGGAGGGGAAATAGGGTAGAAGTAAAGGAAGGAAGGAGCAAAATACCTCGATAGATAGTTACAAGGGTATGGGATATGTTGCTAGAGCAAGAAATAGGACAAGGAACCCATGTAGATGGTATGCTTTTTACGAATGGGAATTATCATATCTGAATTCTAAATTTACTGTAATCTTTATTCCTTAGTTAGAGTCTTCTTCAATATGGTAAGCTGTATCCTATTCATATTAAAGTAATAATTTGTAATGATGCATCTACGATAATATATTTGCATATTAAATTTTACTTCTGCTAATTATATATGTAAATCCAATGCAAATGTTTGTCCTGCATTTTGTCCTCCTTGTTGGAGATGAGGGTCTTTCTTTTGGAATACTCATCCTCCTTTTTGGAAATGAGTGTTTTCCTTTTTGGTGACTCCAAGTTGGCCACCCTTCTGTGCACTGACAAACAACTCCATATGTGCCGGATGTACTTGTTTACCCTTTGTAAGTAAGCAGGAGAAGCAAAAAGGAAGAGAGAACTAAGCATGCTCAGTTTAGCATGCTTATGCTATTTAACTTCCTCTTGACAACTACTATGTTCATACTATGTAGTCAATGTATTTTGTGGTTTCTGTGCACGATAACTGCATGATCGCACTATCGGGGACATTTATCATGAGCATGATACATTTTATTGCATCTCTTGTTAAGTGGCATTTTAATGTGCATATAGTTTTTTGAAAGGACACATGAAACTTTTATTCACACTCGGGCGGATTTTAAATGCTCTGCACGCGTAAATCTGGCTGGATTTACGTGCACAGGGCTCTCGCGCGCCGGCGTGCCAATTTTGCATAGGCCGCCGGCTTGCGCAGAGCCCCGGGACGCGTGTAAGTCCCGGGGCTTTCTAAAAGGGGTGGGGAGGGGGCGGGGAGGGGGGCGCATCTAAAATGATGCAGCGTTGCGGGGGCGGGGCCGGGGGTGTGGCGCCAGCCCGGGGGCATGGTCGAGCCCTCTGGACCAGCCCCCGGGTCGGGTGATCGCGCTCCAGCAGCCCGCTGGCGCGCGTAGATTTATGTCTGCTTTTAGCAGGCGTAAATCATGGAACAAAGGTAAGGGGGGGTTTAGATAGGGCCGGGGGGTGGGTTAGGTAGGGGAAGGGAGGGGAAGGTGGGGGGAGGGCGAAGGAAAGTTCCCTCCGAGGCCGCTCCGAAATCGGAGCGGCCTCGGAGGGAACAGGCAGCGCACGCTGGGCTCGGCGCACGCAGGTTGCACAAATGTGCACCCCCTTGCAGGCGCCGACCCCGGATTTTATAAGATACGTGCGGCTATGCGCGTATCTTATAAAATCCAGTGTTCTTTTGTTTGCGCCTGCTGCGCGAACAAAAGTACGCGATCGCGCAAATTTAGAAAATGTACCCCACAGGTTTTATTTCATATGCCCTCAAATTTGTTTTAAAGAAAACTCATTGTCCATGTTAATGTACTTTGGGCTAGGGCAGTTAGGAGATGGATTAGGTTGCTGGAAATTGTGCAGTTGGCAGAGTCAAGCAAAATGTTGAACAATAACTAATTCATGTGAAATTATTTAAGAAACAAGAAAATGTATTTATTACTCATCCTTGTCACACATCCTACCTTTTCCGACATTTCAGCAACATCCTCCTCCTCAGCCAACACAACCCATCACTTCTGTACTGGAAAACAGGTGAAAAAGATGAAGAACAAAGCTGCTATTTCTCTTAGAAGTCCCACAGAGCTAGCAAAAGGGTTTATGTTGACTGTGGCTGCATGCAGCAAAGGAAAGTGGGCTCCATAACCTCCAATGTAGACATCACAAAGAAGCATCAAGCATCAAAAGGTCACTGTTTTATTTGGAAATATCAACAAATCTACTTTTCAAATACACTGAGGTGCCTGCTGGTTCTTTCATGTGGTGCTCTGTAAAACTGCTGGCCATTTACAGTCTTTCTCCATTTTGGGGGAAAAAAACGACAAATACTTGCAAGCATGGGAGAGACAGAAATGTGGTCTATTAAAATAAATGCAACCAAATTTCCTTATTCTAGGTGATTGAATGGCTGCTGGTATCGTTACTGCTTCCAGCACTTAACGTTAGTTTTCTTTCTTGATATAGTATATTCATGTTACCCCATTTTAGAGGAACAGCTGTTTCTATGCACTAAGCATTAATACAGCGCGACTTCCCTGGAAAGCCTCACTAAAAACCAAGCAGGCAAGCCTCAAACAGAACACGTTTTGGAGTGTGTTGGAATCTTTTTCCCTTTCCTCCTGATTGAAATGTATGCTTCAGAGTACTGATATTAGAAATGAAAAAAAATATATATATAGTAACGAGCAGACACAAGAGAATAATAATAAAAATAGACAAGTGTGATCCTGATCTAGTGGGCAATATAAAGAAATTTCAAGGCACAGTTCTACAATATGCTTAAATGGCAATTGTTGTAACTGTCAAATATTAAAATAGAATTCCTACCACTGCACAAAAAATTAACTGTTTGCTGTTGTGGTTTATGTAAATGGCCAACAGGCAAGTTGAGGATATACATGAAGGTCACATTATAATGTCGGTATTAGTTTATTTCATCTTTATCCTTAATGCAATTTTCCATCCATTGGTCTGAAAATTAGAGACAGGTGCAATCATAAATTTATTTTTAAGTTCATTTATAAGAAAGTGAAAAGTCTATTTTTTTCTCTTCAGGGCAATTTTTTGCTGCCTACTTTAAAAAAAAACAAAACTTTAAAAACCCTCTCAGAAAATAAATAAAAATAGTATACTGAAGTATGAAGTGCATGGAAATCAAAATTCAGCATGCATTTATTTGTCGCTTCTAATATACATATTTATAGCAAGAAGCTAAAGAGGTAGTGACAGAAGCAGAAAATGGAGCTACAGGGGCAGGATCCTAGCAATGGAGGTGATCCTTCAGTGCAGAGGAAAATGTGTATATAGTACAGCTGGCCCTCTAGAACTATAGCATGTTCTTCGGTTGCCCAGAAATCACTGGCAGCTGAGAAGCATATATGTGTGGATAGATTAAATAAATAAGAACAAATAAAAATTATTAATTACCTGCATGCTGTGGTTGCTGCTGTCCCTGTTCTGGGGTCTGGAGGCCCAATGAAGACAGTCTGATTTATTTTTACTTATTTTCAGGAGGCCTAAAGGGGGTTCGTGGCTGCTGAGGAGCTTAGGCAGCTTAGGCAGCATGGCCGCAATGTCACAGGGGCTACTGGTGCCATTGGTCGGCCCCTGTCACATGGTAGGAGAAATGGATGGCCGGCACCATCTTGTGCTCCTATCATGTGCAGGGGCCGACCAATTGCACAGGTAGCCCCTGTGACAAAGTAAGGGTAAAGGCTATGGCCGCCATTTTGAATACTGGCAGCCGACAGCCTGAGTGCAAGAGATCGCTCCAGACCCCCCGCTGGACCGCCAGGGACTTTTGTCAAGTCTTGGAGGGGTCAGGAGGGTGGGGGGTTTATTCGTTAATGATATGTTGCATTTGTGGGGGTTCGCCATATGTTTTGGAACCCCACGAATGCAGCGAATAGGGACCTATATGTTGTGGATTGCGCATTCATTCAAAACGAATGCACATCCCTACCATTCACACACACACACACACACACACACACTCCAGTGAGGCTCATATTCACACATACAACACCCCCCCCCCCAGTCTGGCTCCCATTTACACATATACACACACAGCCCAGGCAGGTTCCTAAACACATGTACACATACACACCCCCATCAGGTTCCTACACAAACAAACATATGTTAGGTTCCCATATGCACACACACACGCGCGCACACACACACACACACAAACACCCCAGTCAAGTTCCCATGGACACCCATGCATAACCCCAGTCAGGTTCCTTTACATGTACACATATACCCCCTGGAGTGTATGAGAGTTTCCTACACACACAAACACACCAGTTAGGTACTCATAAACACACACCCCAGTCAGGTTCCCATTCACAAATACGCACACACACACAAACACACTCGCACACACTCCCCAGACAGGCTCTCATTCACATTCACACACAAACCATTGGGAGCAGATGGGGGAGCCAATTATGCAGCACTTCTTTATGTGCTGACCCCTGCGCTACTCAAATCTCATGAGGCTAGCAATTCCTCTATGCTGGAACACCAACGCTTTGGTGTTGTAACTTACTGCTCAATGGACATTAGCTGAGGGAATCAAAAGGGCCACTTAAACAATTCTGGGATGGAATAATTACCTGAAGAAGCAGCATCCCCTTCAATATGCACCTGGGGATGGTTGTAACAGTAGTCAGGGGCAACTTCTGCAAGACAGAGGACACTAGTATTTGAAAAGAAGACTAGTGCTCCTGAAGCTGCTTATAAGACTTCGGCTCCTTCTATCATCAAGTGACAAGCCAGCAGCAGCAGTCCCAGCTATATCTAAGAAGCAACAGCCTACAATGGAGGAAATGGAGTGGTGGTTGGTGGCACTGACAAGGGGAAAGAGGAAGACCACATCCAAAGTAGTGACAAGGATTATTGGTGAGATGATCGCTTTAGTCGGTCAGCCCAGCAGGTCTTTGAGAATGTGGGTCTCAGGCATTTGCTGCAACTCCCAGCACCAAATCATAAAGTGCCCTCCAGGACCACTTTCAGCAGCAAGGTCTTCCCCCGGCTGTACAAGCATTGTTGTAGCAATCTGCAGGCACTGCTTGTGAAGGCACAGGGGAGCAGTGTGCATTTCACAAGTGAAATCAGATCATTCAAAAATGCCTCACACTCCTTCCTCTCTCTGATGGTACACTGGTGGGAGCTGGCCAAGGTAGGGGCAGGCAGCAGTGCTACAGGGGCCAGAGCAACAAGTCACAGATGGCTTTGCTACACACTCACCTAGAGGGCAATTCCAATATCTCTGCCATTATTTTAGCAGCTATTAGACAAATGCTGGAGGGCTGGCAGTTCGATCAGAGAGCCAAAAGCCTTAATGCAGGGTTCTTTATCACTGACAATGGCTATAATATAATCAAGGCAGATATCAGGGTGTATAGGCTTTACTCACATCCTGCACCAAGCAGTGAAGAAGGCCCTGAGGCTGGGTTCCAGGGATCCAGAGCAAATGAACATGCATGGTTTACTAGAGAAGTGTAGAAAAATAACTGAGCACTTCCACTGAAGTTTGAAGGCAGGTGTCTTCTCCGTGAAAAGCAGGAGGAATTAGGGATGCCTCACAAGTGTCTCATTATAGATGTGGGTACTCACTGGAAGGCAACCTACATGATGCTTGAGAGGCTAGTGGAGCAGCAGACATCCCTGCATGATCTGACTTGGGAAATGGAGATAGGTGTGCAGGTTCTCCTAGGACACCATGACTGGTCAGTCATGAGACAACTTGTGAAAATCCTTAAGCTTTTAAAGGATGTCACAAAGGAGCTCAGTGCCACAAGCTCCACCTTAGGAGATGTCATCCTCTTAGGAAAGTTGGAGGGCTTTCAACAGGAAGAGGGATTGAGAGGTGTGGTGCTGCACTGTTTGGTGTCCTTGGAAAAGCAGGTGACAGAGAGACTAGAACCTCTGTCCACAAATCCCACTTACATGCTCTCTACATTATATGTTCAATGTATGAAAAGGAGACTCGCACTGGAAGCCAACAATCTGACACATATGAAGAACATGCTGACAGAGGAGGTCTGTCAACTAAAATGCCAGAGGTTGAGGCAAAGGAAGAAAATAGCACAGGAAAAAACACCATCATTGTCTGGGTCAGATAGTAGAGCAAGTTAGAGCAGCACCCAGTCATCACCACCTAGCATTCCCTTCATCACAGTAAAATGGAAACAATCCTTACTTCTGCCCCAGATGATTGCTAAAGCAGCTGGGAAGAAAGTCACACATCTGATACCAACAAAAGAGATGGCAGCTCAAATCTCAATGACAAACTATCCCACAGAGACCATTGAAGAAATGGAGACAGATGTGCCTGCATATTGGTCCCACAAGTCAAGCATCTGGCCAGACCTAATGAGAGTAGCTCAGCACTATTTCTCTTGACCACCATGTGTCTCCAGTGAAAGAGTGTAGACAGGAGACATCATAAACCCTCATTGCTTCAGGCTTTACCACACTTGATGGAGAAGTTAGTATTCCTTAAAATTAATCTGCCTTTGCTTGGCTTTCCCGATTTAACATGTGAGTGACAAGATGAATGAAAGGAACTTCATGGTCCTATAGGTTCTGCCTGCTCTGCATTTCTGCCTGCTGTGCCTCAGTAACATCAATGGGGTCTACATCCAGCATCCAGCAACATCCAGTGCTGTGACTGATTGACTGCATCTGACTGTTCTGTCTCCAACACTGCCAGTTGGGCCACACTTCAATAACAACACTGCTGCTGCCTCCGCAGCCTAGGATGCCATATCGAGGGCTGGAACACATGCAATGCTTAAACCTGCTATGTTCCCACACCATCAGTTGAGCCACAATTGAACAACCACACTACTGCTGCTGCCCAAGCTTGAGATGCTAATTTGAGGGCTGGAACACATGCAATTCTGAGTCCTACTGTGTTCCCAACACTGCCAGTTGGGCCACACTTCAATAACCACACTGCAGCTGTCTCCCTAGCTTGAGATGCCAGATTTAGGACTAGAATACATCAATGCTGAGTCCTGCTGTGTTCCCAACACTGCCAGTTGGACTACACATCTACACGTTCCTCTTGCCATATCTCCAAAATCTTGACAAGGGCCAACATTTCTGCCGGCACCGGGTAAGTGTAGAGAAAAGCAGAAAAAAACTGCTTTTCTGTACACCCTCCACCTTAATATCATAGCGATATTAAGTTGGAGGCCCCAAAAATAAAAAAAATAATAAAAAATCTGCCCGCGGGGTTGTAAGATGGATGCTCAGTTTTTCCGGTGTCCATTTTCCAAACCCGTGGCTGTCAGCCGATTCAACAACTGATGCTAGTAAAATTAAGCATCGGCTGTCATACCCGCTGACAGCCGCCGCTTCTGCCAATAAGGAGGTGCTAGGGATGCGCTAGTGTCCCTCGCACCTCCTTATTAGTGCAGGCCCTCATTTGCATACTTAATTGTGTGCCCAGGAGAGTGGCCTGGGCATGTATTGGGAGAGCAGGCGCTCGCCTCAGAGCGCCGGCTCTCCCGCGCATTTTACTGAATCGGCCCGATAGAAAGGAAAAGAGCAATTTAGAACTAGGAGAGTCCAAAGACAACAGTCGAGCGAAGCAAAAGCTCTGTCTAAGTGCTCTGTCACAGAGGCGTCTAAAAAGTAAAGAAATCAAAACTTAAAGGGAAAAGAACAGTGAACACACAAAATGAATTAATGTGTGGTATGAGTGTATTAATTAAATGCTGGTAAAGTAAGTTAAGGTAGAAAGTTTGAGCTAAGTTAAAAAATAATCTATAAGCTGTCACATGGGGCTTAGAGATAGCCTTAATAGAGTAAAAGAGTGCCAAGAGACTGAGAAGGTAAAGTGACTGGCAGTAATCATAAAGAATATATATATATATAAATAATAAAAATTAAGGAAAGGAGGTCACACTCTATTTACTGTGTCATTATGCTCTCAGAATTGAGAGAGAATAATATGCTATCATCAAGAAAACTTGTTAGTGCTATGTTGCGGTAGAAACTTATGAAAAGAGAGAACAATTGATGCCTTGCTGAAGTAAATAAAAAAAAATACACAAATAGAAAAAGAAAATATTTATAAAGAGTGAATGTGAAAATATTGGCAAGATATTCCTGTTCTTTTCCTACAGTTAGGGCATTGTGAATTATCCTTTGTTTTATAAAATAGCTAGTCTCAGTTTAACAACAAGCCATCAAAGACTTACATCATAGGGTACACATCATATATACACTAACTGGCAGACAATGGTCGGTGAGGAAGATAGTTTTATTTATTGAATTTTTTAAAGATAGGTAGTAGGGAGAAGAAAGACAGAAAACAAGAGGAAGAAAAGAAGAAGAAGAAGAAATAAAAGAACACGGAACAACAACAACAAAAAAAGATGTGTGTGCATACACCAACATTGCTCAAAAGGCCAATAACAATAACACAGAGAGAGAAAGAAAAAAGAAGAATATAAAGAATACAAAGAAACAGACAACAGAAAAGCAAAAAAAAAAAAAAAAAAAAGATTCATTACTTACCTGAAATTCTGGAACACTTGACCTTGAATTCTTTCTTTTAAAACATCTGAACATACACAAGAGACACAAAGACTCAGTTTTTAAAAACATTATTACAACGAAAATATAGTAATATAATTATAAGAAAAAATATTTCAGAGGTACCGTACTTATCTGATAGGATTCTGTGAGATTATGGAAACCGAGCATAAGCACTGAAGCTGTAACAGAGTTAGAGATAGCAATAGTTTTTTAATTTTCTTTGAAATGTTTTGAAGTGAGCAAAAATTGTTTTAAAAAAGTAAAGTGCCTATAAGAAAAAAAAAAGATATTACTTATTTTCTTTTTCATTTTATTAACCCTAGTTTTCCCCTCTGCCTGAGGGGGATGATTCGGGTGGTGTTTTCTTCTCTATTAGTCCTGGTAGGGTGCCCCGAATGAAAAGAGGGTATTTCTCATCCACCTCCCTTGTATAAGAGACTTTTCAAATGAGACATCTTTAAAACAAAACCCCAGACACCGTGAAGTGGGTGAAATGCTCTTTATGAGAGGAGGGGGGTTAAACACCAAACTGGGGTCTAACTCATCTTAATTCCTTCTGACACTTCCCCAACCACAATACTGGGGCTTCAATTCTCCTGCTTCCTCCTGGCATGTCCCACCACACCAACAACACTGGGACCTTACACTATAGGGGTCTGACAGCACCCCCAGTAGTAGCCTTTTACTTTCATACCCAAACCAACAACCCAGGGTTATAGCAAAACATCCTGAAGGAGGCTTACACTAAAGTATCCCAACACCAATAGCACAGGGGTCTGGCAGCACATCCAGGGGTCTGGCAGCACATCCAGCAGCAGCCTTACACTCTTTGAAGTTTGATACATCCTTTTCCTGCCTTGTTCTAAGCACAACTGCAGGTCATGACTCCACTGATTTCCTCTACGTGCTTGGTCCACCAATGAGGCTTGTACCACCACTGAGTTCCTCTGCCTCCTTTGCTCCAAATGCCACGAGCAGGGCATGATTCTATTGATCTCCCCTGCCTGCTTCGCTGCAAACAATTGTTGAGGCGAAGCAGGCAGGGGAGGTCAGTGGAATCCAGCCTCAGTGACAGTGTTTGCTAAACACCACTGAGGCATGACTGCACTGAGATCATCTGCCTCCATTTCCTGAAAATCCATCTCTGAAGCGTGACTCTGCTGAGTTCCTCTGCTCCTTTTCCATAAAATGCCACCTCCTAGGCATGACTCTACTGAGTTCTGCTGCCTCCTTTTCCCAAAAATCCAGCTCAGAAGCATGATTCCACTGACTTCCCCTGTCTGCTTCACTCCAAAATGTTGTTGAGGCAAAGAAGGCAGGGGAGGTCAGTGGAATCAGGTCTCAGCAATGATGTTTTCTAAATACTACCACTGAGGCACAACTCCCAGTGACTTCCCCTGCCTGCTTCACCGCAAAGAGTTGTTGAGAAGAAAGCAGGCAAGGAGAGACAGGGGAGTCATGCCTCGGTGGTGATGTTTGCCAAACACCAATGCAGCATGTCTCCAGTGAGATCTTCTGTCTCTTCTCAAAACACCAGCACTTAAGAATACCTTATCCTTTATCAGCCTGTTTTACTCCAGCCCTAACCACAGAGGCCTGTCACTACAACTATGGCATGCCATTTTCAAACCCTAACCAATGTAGCCTGTCACAGCTACAGTGCATGCCATTTTCAAACTCTAACCATTGAGGCCTGTCACAGCTACATCATGCCATGTCAAACCCTAACCATTGAGGCCTGTCACAGCTACATCATGCCATGTTCCAACCAGTACTATTGAGGCCTGTCACTTACAGCTACGGTATGCCATTTTCAAAATCTAACCTCTGAGGCCTGTCACTTACACCTACAGCATGCCATGTTCCAACCATTACCACTGAGGCCTGTCACTTACAGCTACACCTTGCCATTTTCAATCCCTAACCACTGTGGCCTGACACAGCTATGACATGCCATTTTCAAGCCCTAACCACTGTAGCCTGACACAGCTATGACATGCCATTTTCAAGCCCTAACCACTGTAGCCTGACACTTACAGCTACTGCATGCCATATCCCAATCATTACCACTGCTACCTGTCACTTACAGCTATGGCATGCCGTTTTCAGACCTTAACCACTGTGGCCTGACACTTCCAGCTGCAGTATGCCATATTTCACTATATCCACTCAGGTCTGAAGTATCTGTATAAGCCTGTCTTGATTCAGCTACGGCCTCTGTGGCCTGATACTTCCAAATGCCACATTCCATGCTTCACCATACCCACTCAGACCTGATGTATCCTGCATGAACCTGTCTTGCTCCAGCAATGAACATTGTAACCTGACACTTCCAGCTTCAGCATCCCATGCTCCACCACATCCACTCAGGCCTGACATATCCTGCATAAGCCTATCTTGCTCCAGCCATCACTTCCATAGTCTGACACTTCCAGCTGCAGAATCCCAAGCTAAACCATATTCACTCAAGCCTGACTTATCCTATACAAACCTGTCTTGCTCTAAACATGAACACTGTGTTTTGATACTTCCAGCTTCAGCATCCCATGCTCCACCATATCCATTCAGGTCTGACATATCCTACTTAAGCCTGTTTTGTTTCAACAAAAAAATCCTGAGAGCTGACACTTCCAGCTTCAGCATGTCATCCTCCAACTATATCAAAACAGTCTTAGCAATGCTCAGGATCCTTAATTATTTCCAATAAACTTTGCAGTCCCTAGGAATGCTAGATTTTCTTCCTAGGTATTTTGCATATGCTACATAGACCTAAACTGAGAGCAACACAGCTTTGTGAGTGTTACAGCTACACTCCTCACTAAGCTTCTCTGCTCCTACCATTCCAATTTTTTATAATTATTAACATACCATTTCTGCTGCTGCCCCAAGCCATTCTTGCCACGTTAGGGTGCTCACTTGCTCTGCTGCTCTGTGTATGTGCAAGAACTGGCAAATGCCTTTGGGGGAAATATATAGATTCCCTTTTCACTGCATTGCTCTGCCACAACCATTCAAGTTCTTAAGATATATCAGCACAATGATTGCCTCTGCTATTTAAAGCTGGTCTTGGTACCTAAGGGTGTTTCCTTCCTACTACTCCAGCCTTGTTCAGGGTTCTTGCCAAATACAATTCCAGGAGAGTATCTGCTCACTTATCGTCATACCCTAGCCATACATTGCATTGAAAACTTACTGAAACACTCCTCAGGATTTTAATACCATTCTACATCTAGAGTACTCATATTCTTGCCATCTCTTTCTCTTCCCATGGCTATCCATTATTTTGTACACTTAGGGCACCACTCAATAAACTGTAACTGATTTCATGGCCCACTAACAGTTCCACTGTATTGCACACTTGGGTACCTACCTAATACCTACCTATGATGTACATGGCTTACTCCGTGACACAAACATATCCTACTGGACAGGTAGATCATTCAGATGCAGCCATACTTTGACAGGCAGAGGCATCCCCCTCTATAGATGTCTCTATGCTCCCTCTGATTGACTAGTATCTCCCAATCCACACAGTCTTAATACTATGCCCCTTATCCTACACCTTCAGATCCTTGTGCCACTCAACCTTGCTGCTATGAGCACATTTTATACCTTGATGTTCTTAACTTCATATTCTGCCTGTTCCTTCCTAGCATACCCCAGCTCTTACACTGTGAGGACTTCTTGCCAATCAGGGGTGCTGCTGTGCACTCCTCCCTTGCTTTATAAATCTTGATATCAGTCTTTCTGATTCTTGATTCCTTTATCTGTACATAAGAACATAAGAACATGCCATACTGGGTCAGACCAAGGGTCCATCAAGCCCAGCATCCTGTTTCCAACAGTGGCCAATCCAAGCTCCACATACCTGGCAAGTACCAAACAATTGAATATATCCCATGCTACTGATGCTGGTAATAGCAGTGGCTGTTTTCTAAATCAACTTGATCAATAGCAGGTAATGGACTTGTCCTCCAAGAACTTATCCAATCCTTTTTTAAACACAGCTATACTAACTGCACTAACCGCATCCTCTGGCAACAAATTCCAGAGTTTAATTGTACGTTGAGTGAAAAAAAACTTTCTCTGATTAGTTTTAAATGTGCCTCATGCTAACTTCATGCAATGTCCCCTACTCCGAAAGAGTAAATAACTGATTCACATTTACCCATTCTAGACCTCTCATGATTTTAAACACCTCTATCATATCCCCCCCTCAGTCATCTCTTCTATAAGCTGAAACATCCTAATCTCTTTAGTCTTTCCTCATAGGGGAGCTGGTTCATCCCCTTTATCATTTTGGTTGCCCTTCTCTGTACCTTCTCCATCGCAACTATATCCTCTTTGAGATATGGCAACCAGAATTGTACACAGTATTCAAGATGCCGTCTCACCATGGAGAGATACAGAGGTATTATGACATTTTCCGTTTTATTCACCATTCCCTTTCTAATAATTCCTAACATTCTGTTTGCTTTTTTGACTGCTGCAGCACACTGAGCCGATGATTTCATTGTATTATCCACTATGACACCTAGATCTCTTTCCTGGATGGTAGCTCCTAATATGGAACCTAACATTGTGTAACTATAGCATGGGTTATTTTTCCCTATATGCATCATCATGCACTTATCCACATTAAATTTCATCTGCCATTTGGATGCCCAATCTTCCAATTTCGCAAGGTCCTCCTGCAATATATCACAATCTGCTTGTGATTCAACTACTCTGAATAATTTTGTATCATCTGCAAATTTGATTACCTCACTCAATGCATTCCTTTCCAGATCATTTATAAATATATTGAAAAGCACAGGTCCCAGTGCAGATCCCTGGGGCACTCTACTGCTCACTCCCCTCCACTGAAAAAAATATTTATTTAATCCTACTCTCTGTTTCCTGTCTTTTAACCAGTTTGTAATCCACAAAAGGATGAAACAACTGACAACCAGGTTGAGAACATGATCAAGAAACTAAATCCCGCCCCACACCAAATTGATTCATTACCCATAATGGAAATTAAAAAGCTTACTGAAATCACCGCTCCAACTCTTGAAAAAATTATAAACTACTCCCTAGAAGAAGGACACGTGCCAGACACACTGAAAGGAGCAATTATCAAACCAATAATCAAAAAGAAAAACATGGACCCCCAAATACTAGCTAACTACAGACCAGTGTCAAATTGACCACTAATGGCAAAATGAATCGAAAAAACAGTACAAACACAGATATCCGAGCACTTAGATAATAACAATATCCTTTACCCATCTCAGCACGGTTTCCGTAAGCACTATAGTACTGAAACACTCCTACTTGCTCTAACAGATAATATACTAAGAGGGTTCGATATGGAAAACAATATATTCTGATATTACTAGAGTTATCAGCAGCTTTTGACACAGTGAATCACATAATACTAATCAAAAGACTTGAAGAAATAGGTCTACAAGACAAAACAATCAAATGGTTCAGATCATATCTAAATAACAGAACTTTTCAAGTTCAAATTAAAAATACGCTATCCAACAAGATTACTTTGAAAACAGGAGTCCCACAAGGGTCAGCACTATCCGCTACACTGTTTAACATATATCTTCTGCCACTATGCCATCTCCTCGCTGGACTGGGATTCATACACTACATCTACGCTGACGACATCCAGTTAATCTTACCAATTGAAGAAACTATTGAAAAAAGAATAGACCTAGCCATGATGTATCTGGACATAATAAAACAATTACTAAACCAAATGGAGCTAATAATCAACATTGATAAAACCAAATTTATACACTTAGAAAGGAAAAGCATGAATATCACACAAACTCCAATATTTCTCAATAACCAACAAATTGACTTAGAAAAGAAAGTTTGCAATCTCGGAGTAATAATTGACAATGAACTAAACCTCAAACAACACATATCATTAAAGGTTAAGGAAGGTTATGCTAAACTCATGATACTCAGAAAACTGAAACCATTACTATCCTTACCAAACTTTCGTACTGTACTTCAATCCCTGATTTTCGCCAGCACAGACTATTGTAATGCCTTACTACTAGGCCTACCCAACACTACAGTAAGACCTCTACAGATTTTACAAAATGCTGCAGCTAGAATCCTCACTGGAAAAAACAAAAGAGACCACATAACAGATACACTCGCCACCCTACATTGGCTTCCTATAGAACAAAGAATACAGTTCAAAGTACTGTGCTTAGTACACAAACTTATCCACGACGATAAAGCAGAATGGCTGAACACAGCACTTAGAGTACATGTCCCACACAGAAATTTAAGGTCAGCAAACAGAGCACTCCTTCCCATTCCTTCTGTGAAAACTGCAAGACATACCCAAGTGAGGGACCGAGCATTGTCTCTGGCCGGTCCCATATTACGGAACTCCATGCCCCTTGACCTTAGACTCCAGAGTAATCATAAACTTTTCAAAACACATCTCAAAACCTGGCTTTTCATACAAGCCTTCAAGAAAGAAAATTGATGCAGGCAATTAATCAAGGATATGCGGCATAAAGCACCGAATGCCTAATTTAATGCTCCTTACTGAACTAGTTCAGCCTATTTTTAACTGTAGTCAACCATCAGGACATATTACCATAAAACACTCAACCCCCCAATTAAATGCCTTTTTTGTTACCGAAAACTAATGGCACCCCTATGTAATGTACGACCCATATTTTTTTGATACAGGTGCCCTATTGTAAACCGTTATGATGGTGAATAACTTAATGACGGTATATAAAAACTCCTAAATAAATAAATAATAAATAAATAAATAAATAAATAACATCACCACCTATCCCATGACTTTTTACTTTTCCTAGAAGCCTCTCATGAGGAACTTTGTCAAATGCCTTCTGAAAATCCAAATACACTACATCTAGTGGTTTACCTTTATATACATGTTTATTTACGCCTTCAAAAAAGTGAAGCAAATTTGTGAAGCAAGAATTGCCTTTAGTAAAGCCATGCTGACTTTGTTCCATTAAACCATGTCAATCTATATGTTCTCTGATTTTGAAATTTAGAACACTTTCCACTAGTCTGTAGTTTCCCGGATCATCCCTGTAGCCTTTTTTAAATATTAGGGTTACATTAGCCACCCTCCAGTCTTCAGGTACAATGGATGATTTTAATGATAGGTTACACATTTTTACTAATAGGTCTGAAATTTCATTTTTGAGTTCCTTCAGAAACCTGGGGTGTATATCATCCGGTCCAAGTGATTTACTACTCTTCAGTTTGTCTATCAGGCCTACCACATCTTCTAGGTTTACCATGATTTGCTTCAGTCCATCTGAATCATTACCCATGAAAACCTCCAGAACGCGTATATCCTCAACATCCTCTCCAGTAAACACCAAAGCAAAGAAACCGTTTAATCTTTCCAAGATGGCTTTACCTTCTCTAAGTGCCCCTTTAACTCCTTGATCATATAACAGTCCAACTGATTCCATCACAAGCTTTCTGCTTTGGATATATTTTTAAAAGTTTTTACTGTGAGTTTTTGCCTCTACGGCCAACTTCTTTTCAAATTTTTTCTTAGCCTGTCTTATCAATGTCTTATATTTAACTTGCCAACGCTTATGCTTCATCCTATTTTCTTCTGTTGGATACTTCTTCCAATTTTTGAATGAAGATCTTTTGGCTAAACCAGCCTCTTTCATCTCACCGTTTAACCATGCCAGGAATTGCTTTGCCTTCCTTCCACCTTTCTTAATGTATGGATTATATCTGGACTGGGCTTCTAAGATGGTATTTTTTAAAAATGTCCACATCTCTTGCACACTTTTTAACTTTGCAGCTGCTCCTTTCAGTTTTTTCCTATTTTTCTTATTTTATCAAAGTTTCCCTTTTGAAAGTTTAGTACTAGAGCCATGGATTTGCTTACTATCTCCCTTCCAGTCATTAATTCAAATTTGATCATATTATGATCAGTATTGCCAAGTGGCCCCACTACCATTACCTCTCTCACCAAATCCTATACTCCACTAAGAATTAGATCTAAAATTGCTACCTCTCTCATCAGTTACTGAACCAATTGCTCCATAAAATTGTCATTTATTCCAGGTAGGAACTTTATCTCTCTAGCATGTCCTGATGTTACATTTACCCAGTCAATATTGGGGTAATTGAAATCTCTCATTATTACTGCACTACCAACTTGGTTAACTTCCCTAATTTCTCTTATCATTTCACTGCCCTTCTCACCATCTTGGCCAGGTGGACGGTAGTATTTATTTATTTAATGGGTTTTATATACCGTCGTTCGAGGTTACATCACAACGGTTTATAATACCAAACACAAAATAAATAATAAAAACAGTATACTCCTATCACTATACTCTTCCCCAACACACAAGGGATTTCTACCAATAAAGATTTGATTGTGCATTTAGTCTCATGCAGGATCTTTATCCTGTGGACTGTATGCACCCCGATTCCCTGATTCTCCTCTCTGTCTTTGTGATATAATTTATAGCCCGCTATAGCACTGCCCATTGGTTATCCTCTTTCCACCATGTCTCTGAGATGCCAGTTAAGTCTATATCATCATTCACTGCTATACACTCTAATTCTCCCATCTTACATTTAGACTTCTGGCATTAGGATACAAACATTTCAAAGTGTAATTTTTGTTTGTATTTTCATTTTTGGGATGTTTTATGCAATATTTTCTCCTTCATTTCCCCTTCATGGTGCCTTAGGATCCTGATGCCACTTTTGGAGGCACTTTGCCTCTCATGATACCTTCAACTGTTCATGAAACTAATGCTGGGCTGCCATCTTAAAACTTGAGCATTCTTTGCTTCACTTACTTTGCATTAGAGAACTTCTGCCAATCCCCTAAGCCTGATACCCCTTTGTGGAGACTTAGGCTACTTTATGCCGCTTTTTTTATGCAACTTTGCCACGTTCTAAAGAACCATGTGGCTCTTTACCCCTTCTGATGATTTCATCTCACAAGTTTCATAAGAATTGATAAAATTTTTTTTACTATTCTAGAGACTATTATAGACTGTAAAAATCCCCCCATATATTTTAATAGAAAATAAATTCAACTAATGAAACAAATAAACAAAAAAATATTTGTATTGAAACTAATGAAAAGAATATGGGTACCAATGAATCAAAATGAATGTTTTTTTCATCTCCACATCCTTATTTACTGATCCCTTGCCTCTGTTTGTATATTTGGGAGTGGATGATGCTGGCACTGAAGTGGGGTTGAGACAGATGGATCCCGAGAAACTGTGGCAGAGGATTCACTCATCCTCTGCTCCTGTACTGTCAATATGGCCTGTTCTTCCTCAGGAACATCAGCTCCTGTCTCTCCCTCTTCCATCAGTGAAGTGGAGGCAAGCACACTACTGACTAATTCTCCTAATAAAGGATCTTCAACTAACAGCTTTCTAAGATCTGATTTAGGAAATCCTTTAAAGGGAGATTTTTCTGCCTCAGCAGCTGACAAAATTGCTTTTTCTGCTTCTTCTGCACATTGGATTGTACTGCTGGTGCTGTATGTTTTAGCACTTGCACTTCTCCTTCCAATGGTACTGGTGTGGACTGTTAGTGCTACAAGTGCCTGTCCTTTCCCTCTCCTCCAACACTTGGCAGAGATACAGCTAGTGGTGACATATCCTTCCCAAATTTCAATTTCTTGTGGCTTGACATGCCTGCCCCTCCTGATCTACTGGATTTGAAAAAAGCCCTCTTTATTTTGATTGGGGGATTCATTGTTATCATACAAAAGCAACTTCTGCCAAGTACTGCAGGCTTGCTGCAGCCACTACCTTTACCTGACATAATAGGATTTTATCAGGTGCAATATTTGCTTACTGGGATTTAAATGATGGAGAATAGATGTTTTTTTTTTTGAATTTGACAATTTTTATTTATGTATATAGGCAAGAAAAATCTCATACAGCAAAACAAATGCTAGAAAACAGTGAACTATATCACAATTTGCCGTCTAAGTGAAGTCACGCCCAATCCCACCCACCCCCCCCCCAACACCCCCCCCCAAAGCAGAGTATCCTATGTGTACAGGAAAAATAGCACAGGAACAGAGAACCAGTACAGGAAATAACTTAGAGTACCGGAGAACAAAAGAAAACACATTACAGAACACTTGTCAAGGGTCTGCTAGTGGATTCAACATAGCGGATTGCCAGAAACAGCATATGGACCCATCCTACAAAAGACACCCTACGCCAGGAAGGCCTCGGAACATGGGCGACAGTGCTCGATTAGCATCCAGGACATGCAGAGGATGCGGCAATGGAGTCACAAAAGGGTTTCCAGGCGGCCCAAAAAGCCTGGAGACGGCGATGCTTAATAGCCGTGAGATGGGCCATACGATAAAAATAATGAAGTTTATCTATGATCCCCCGGAGGGAAGGCAACGCCACAGATTTCCAGTGGTAAGCTATCAGGGACCGAGCTGCAATAAATACGTGGGCACAAAACTTCTGATATTTCCGGGGTATGGTGTCTGGAAAGATATTTAATAACGCCGCTTTAACATCTAAGGGGATGGTAATATCAAGAAGGGTTTGTAACCAATCAAAAAGTTCGCGCCATAACGGGGCGAGTTTAGGGCATTCCCACCATATATGCAGGTAAGTCCCACTAGCCCCGCAGGAACGCCAGCACGCATCCCCCAGGTGAGCATAGAATTTACAAAGTTTATCGGGGGTGAGGTACCACCGGTACATTATTTTAAAACAATTTTCCTGTAATTTGGCCGATATCGAGCAATGTCGAGCCCGTTGTAAGGCCTCCCCCCAGACTCGCGGCCCAAGCCGCAGTTGTAAATCCCTCTCCCAACTTTTAACAAAAGTGCACTGAGTGACACCCTTCTGGAAGAACAGTTGATACAGTTTGGAGATGGCACCTCGAAGAACATTACTATACAAAAAGTAAGATTCAAACATAGATCGGCTCTGTCTGAGAGCACCCAAACGCTGCAAGGCCCGTATGAAATGAGTAATCTGCATGTAGGCCATAGCATTCAAAGGTGGTAGTGTATAAGTTAGCGCTAGCTGTGTGGGAGGGATGAGAGCCCCCTGTGAGAAAAAATGCCCTATGGTGAAAATACCTCGCACCCTCCAGGATTGAAACATAGGGGATGAGTATCCCGGGCTGAATCGAGTAGTAGAGTCTAGTGAGGACTGATAAAAGTAAGTAAAATCCCCTAATAACTGCTTGCGTGTTTGGCCCCAAACACGCAAGGTGGTGTCAATAGCCCATGGAATGCACCGAATGGGCCTCCAGTCATCCTTCGGTGTCCAAAACAAGGAGGCGAGGGACATAGGGCCCAACATAGTCTGTTCCAACTGCGCCCACTGCTTGGGATGTTGGGTGCGGTTAATATCCAGCAAGGGTTTGAGCTGAGCTGCCTGATAATACCACAACAGGTTCGGGACTCCCAGGCCACCCTGTTGTTTGGGGAGATACATAAGGTCCCGTGGAAATCGCGGGGGTCGCCTGCGCCAAATGAAATCAAAAATCTTGCGCTGCCATCTGCGAATTAGGTGGTTAGGTAGATACACCGGCAGGGACGCGAAGAGATAAAGGAACTTGGGGAGGACATTCATCTTAACGATGGCAATTCTGCCTAACCAAGAGTATGGGCCCCTATTCCATCGGCTCATATCAATAGTAGTTTTGTCATCGAGCAACTGATAATTCAGCCTAAATAAGTCAGAAATTTGAGATGAAATGCGGATACCGAGGTATTTAATATGAGAACGAGCCCACTTAAAGGGATATCTATCCTTAATCTGTTGCACCTCCTGTGGAGGCAGATTGACATTGAGTAACTCGGATTTATCCAAATTAACTTTTAAACCAGAGACAGCACTGAATCGATCCAGTTCGCTCAGAACCTCAGAGAGGGATGCCACGGGGTCTGTCAGTACGAGCAGCACGTCGTCTGCAAATAAGGAGAGCTTATATTGGGCGGGCCCTAGCTTTACCCCCTGAATACCTCCAGAAGCACGAACTCTGGTGGTAAAAGGTTCTAAGTAAAGGGCAAATAAAAGAGGAGACAGAGGACAACCCTGTCGGGTGCCTCTCTGAATGCCAAAGGCCGGCCCATAACCACGGTTTACCTTAACTCGGGCTCTAGGGTGATCGTATAATTTATTTATCCACTTTAAGAAGTGGGGACCAAACGCCATTCGCTGCAAGGTGTGGAATAGAAAGGGCCAATGGACCAAGTCAAACGCTTTTTCAGCGTCTAGGGAGAGCAAAATTGCAGGGATCTGTTCTTTTTGTACCCACCACATTAAGTCCAATACCTTCCTCAAGTTGTCAGCTGCCATACGATGAGGGACAAACCCCACTTGATCATTAGGGACAAGAGAAGGGAGACATGCATTAAGCCGCAGCGCTAATATACGGGCTAGTATCTTAAGGTCCACATTGATGAGGGAGATTGGCCGGTAAGACGCACATTGCGTGGGGTCTCTACCCGGCTTAGCCAAAACTGTTATGCCCGCCACATTCGCTTGATGGGCCAAAGATCCCCCGTCCCGTAAGCTGTTAAAGAAATGTACCAGGGGTTCAGCCACAATATTCGCACATTTCTTATAATAAACCCCGGACAGTCCGTCCAAACCCGGGGCTTTACCAGGTTTAAGAGTTTTGATAACGGCCAAAACCTCCGCCACAGTAATGGGTGCCTCCAGGGAGGCCTGCTGCTGGGGCATTAGTCTAGGCAGCGATATATCCTGCAGATAATCCGTTATGCTACTCGGGCAGATAGTCGCATCAGCCGCATATAACTGACCGTAAAAATCAGTGAATGCCTCCCGTATATCCCGAGAAGCAGTCTGCATCTGTCCCTGGGCATTTTTTATTTTAGTGATAGAGTTGTGAGCCAGTCTAGCCTTCAGGCTACGAGCCAACAGGCGACCCGCCTTGTCCCCGCCCTCAAAATAAATCTGTTTAGTAATCTCCATGGCATGCAACATTTGGGCATTGTCCAATTTAGAAAGGTCCGACTTGGCAGCTAATAATTTTTGATAACACCGATGGGACAGCGTGCGCATATGTTCCTGCGTGAGTGTGTGGAGGCGATTTAACAGCGCCGCCCTCTCTTGCTGACGCCTCCGCTTACAGGTGGCTGCTCTAGATAATAAAAGCCCCCGGGCAAAAGCCTTGGAGCACTCCCACACCATTGCTGGGCTAACCTCCGGGGTGGCGTTTAAAGAGAAGTATTCAAGGAGCTGGGGTTCCAACTCCCGCAGGAAGGCCTCATCCTCTAAAAGGGATTCGTTTAGCCTCCAGAAGCTAACCCCGTGGTCCTTATCGCTGATATCCAGATCCAGAGTGATAGGGGCGTGGTCCGACCAGGAAATAGCATCAATATCCACTTGGCGTACCTCATTGCTAAGCTGTCTATCCACCAGGAAATAATCAATGCGGGAATAGCTATCGTGAGGAGAGGAATAAAAGGTATAGGAACGAGAGGAAGGATAGCGGAGTCTCCAGACATCTACCAGAGACCAATCAGCTATCAGGGATTTAAGCTGCCTCCAGTAGGTACGGGAAGGAACACTGCCGGGGTTCGAAGTGTCAAGGGCCTGTTGCAAAGCCATATTAAAATCGCCCCCTAAAATGAGGGCACCTTCAACATGATCCAGAAGCAAACTATGGAGGGATGCCATAAATGGACCACAATCCTTATTGGGAGCATAAACAGATAATAGAGTATACACTTGTGACCCCAGTTTAATCTTTAACAAAAGATAGCGGCCCGCCGGGTCCGCAACATGAGAGATATATTCATAAACTAGGGAAGCGGAAAGTAAGATCCCCGTGCCCGCATACTTTGAGCCGGCACCGCAACCGGCGTGATACACATGGGGATAAGCACTGTGATCCAAAAGGCGGGCATATCGCGCTTTAAGGTGTGTCTCCTGTACATATACTATGTCCGCCTTTTGGAGGTGCAGCTCCTTTCGGAACAGATAGCGCTTCCTGCCGGTATTGAGCCCCTTGACATTTAGGGATAATAGTTTAACCATAAGGGTCTGTAAAGGGAAAAATCCAGCTGAAATTCAACTCCGGACCCTGCAGGATAACCAAAATATAGTAAATAAAGGGAAACAGGGAAAAACTGTGAGGGAATCCCAATCCTGTACTGACATAAAAAGAAAAGAAAAAATGCAGTAAGTTATACATAAGCATAGGACACTCTACCACCAGTGGGTATAACTCGAACCAGGCTCGCTCAACACTCAGCGAGCCCCTACCCAGGGGGTACCAAGTGGCAACACCAGTAACCCACAAAGGGTCCCCCCCCCCCCCAAGCCCAAGGAGAATAAGAAACCTTAGTTCAGGAAAATTCAAAACAAGGGCTGAAAACAGGAATCCGAGTAGCCCAACTTAAGTCATCAAAGGAACAGTTAGAAATACCACAACAGTCAGCCAGCAGCCGTCCACCAAACAGGAATGCCGGCGTATAACTTGGGCAGGCACTTTTGGCCCACAGACATACCAGCCTTATCCTCTAAATCGTCAATAGGCATCAGCCTTTGTCTGCAGAGTCCACGCTGATAGAGGAAGCCTGCCGCCGGAGTCGACCCTTGCCGATCCCAGGTCTCCTCCAACGTGGAGTGGCGTCGGTCGCTGCTTTTTTTGCGGGTAAGCCCTCCGTGGAGAAAGAAAATGGCAGCTCCGCCTCCTTAAAAGCATGTGCGGCTTCCTGCAGTGACTTGACCCTGTAGGTGATCCCATTATGCTGATATAGTAACGCAAAAGGGAAAGTCCACCGATACTTTATCTCCGCCTGCCGGAGCACTGCCGTAGCATCTCGTAGCTGAAAACGTTTTTGGAGCGTGGTTGGCGCCAGATCATTGTAAAAGGTGATTGAAAGGCCCTGCCAGACCCAGCCGGGATGTGCACGTGCCAGGGACATAATTTCTTCCTTATGCTGAAAATTGAGAAATTTGAGGACTAGGTCCCGCGGCTGATTATCCCGCCGTTGCCCTAGGGCGCGGTGCGCACGCTCAAGCACAAAGTCCGTCTCAGGAGGAGATTCCCCCACATGTACCCTATGCTCTTGAAGAAGGGCTTTACAAATGGCCGCCGCCGTGCCTGCACTATCTTTGTATGGCTCAGTCTCCGGCACGCCACGTATGCGCAAGTTTGAGCGGCGAGACCTATTTTCGAGGTCCTCCAGCTTCTCTTCCATAGCCTCAATTTTAGCGGAGGATTGTTTTGCGGCAACTGTGAGCGTATCTAAATGTGCACTCTGATTGTCGGCGCGGCCGTCAAGATCGTCCACCCGTCGCCCCACCGCGTTTAGATCCTCACGCAGCTCTGCCATACGTTCAATAAGGTCAGCCTTATAAGATTTTATATCCGCCCGGATTTCGCAGAACCAGGAGCGAATTTCCGACCTGGTAGGTATGTCCGGGTGCAAGCCTCCCGGTGTTCGTTCTCCCGCCGCCGCGGATCCGGAAGCTAGGCCGGGCTCCGCTATTGCTTCAGACCGGGGCGGTAAGGCCTGTTCCTCATCCTCGTCTGGCATATCGTCCTGCAATTTACTGAACGCAAATTGACGGAGGTCAGCTGCTTTTTTCTTAGTCGTCATCTCGACCCGTTCCACCACCGATTCGCGGGGTTTAGTCGCCAAAAGTCTCGGATAGCTGCGTAATAAGAAGCAAATTACAGGCTTTGGGGAGGGAGCTCAACCCCTATGCGGCCATTAGCTAGCGCTGCTCAATAGCGCCCCCCGGAGAATAGATGTTTTAATCTTTATTTTCAATGAAGTGAATGTGTGTCTACTGTGTAGTAGGGATATGTGTTCATTGGGGATTTTTTTTTGTTTCGACCCGTGTGTGCTAGGGATGTGAATCGTGTGATCGATTGTCTTAACGATCGATTTTGGCTGGGGGGGGAGGGAAATCTGATCGTCATGGGTATTTTGGTAAAAAATCATAAAAAATCGTAAAACAGGGGAGGGCGGGAAAAGCGGCACACAACAACCCTAAAACCCACCCCGACCCTTTAAAACAAATCCCCCCCCCTCCCGAACCCCCCCCCCCAAAATGTTTTAAATTACCTGGGGTCCAGTGGGGGGGTCCCTGCGCGATCTCCCGCTCTCGGGCCACGGCTGCGTTAATAGAAATGGTGCCGGTGGCCCTTTGCCCTTACCATATGACAGGGCAAAGATAGCGCCGGCGCCATTTTGGTTCCTGTCACCCGACGTCACGAGTGCAGGAGATTGCTCCCGGACCCCCGCTGGACCCCCAGGGACTTTTGGCAAGTCTTGTGGGGGTCAGCAGGCCCCCCCAAGCTGGCCAAAAGTCCCTGGGGGTCTTTACGATTTACGATTTTTTGACGATAAATCGGGGGAATTGCTATTGTATCGCGGCTCTAACGATTTTTGACGATTTAAAATATATATGACGATTGTTTTAAATCGTCAAAAAACGATTCACATCCCTAGTGTGTGCATATCTTGTGATTGGAATACATGCACGCAAAAATGCTGGTATGTGTGCATGTAAGTGCCTCCCGCATGTGTGTGCACCCTTGGCTGAAACAAATTGCCCAATGAATGCACATTCCTACTGTGTTGTACAGACACTGAAGTGATCACTGTATGTAAAAAAACACAAGCCTTCCTTTGTCAGTTGGAGTGACAGTAAGATGTTACATTAAATTAAATAAAAATTACAAACCTGTACAGATGAAAACAGAAGCCAAAAGGATTGATTGAAATGTTCTGATGTTAAACCAGAAGATAACTGTTGATTATGAACACTGTGAAACACAGAGATCAATACAACAGCAAGAAGCAATGTCTCTCTCCTGTGAAGGACCCAAAAAACAGCAAGGTAGGCGATCCAGTAGAACCGAAGGAAGACAACAAAAGGGATGCCACAAAGAAGCCTTTTTCAATTCTTTATTGGTGGAGACGTAAACAACTGCCCGTCTCTGGTCGAGTTTCGCCACATAAAGTGGCTGCCTCAGGGGCTATAGAAAACATATATATAAAATCATTAAATTATAAATACATAAAAAATCATAAAATTATTAAAAACAGACAAATAACCTTAAATATCAATAAATCCAAATAAATAATAAAAATTATAAATACGATAACACAAACACAATCAAATAAATATAACACTTATAAGAACATAAGAGCAGAATAAAAGTGACAATGGGATTAAAATAAGCATGTAAGCAACATCAATCTAAAAATAGGAGGATATCTGCAAAGTGAAGTCAGAATAATTATATATAAAAATATATCTTACTTATAGACACATAAACTAATAAATAATATCACTTTTCTTTAAAAAGATCCGCAATACATGTACATCTGCAGGTAATCTAAAAATTTAATATAAACAATTTTTTGAAACAATTAAATTTTAAAATGACTCTTATTTTTTTAGAAATGTTTTATTTACAAATGTATAATAGTTTAAGTATGAATATAACACACCTCAATAAGTGTCAGACGTGCTTAAAATTCTATTGGTTCCGTTCATCAACTGTACTATATACTGAAAAAGATTCAACAATCATCAATATGCATCTGAGTATGTCATGAAACATAAACAAACATTGGGACGCGTGCATTTGAAACCACCTGTCTCTATCAAAACATAATGGATTTTTTAATTCAAACTAATGTTTAACTAATATTGGAAATAATGAAAACATCACTACTTCTCTCAAAAACATTTATATTATATACATATTAGGACAAAAGTTAGCAACTATTTTAATACATATTTGTGTTGAAATGGTGAGAGCACTGCTCTCGGACAATGTCCAAACCTATCAAAGGGGGCCAAAAATATATTTAAAAAAGACCAAATTATATAAAATGACAAAACTCCACACAGGAACCTCCGCTCGGCAAATAAAGCACTCCTAACCATTCCATCAGTTAAAACAGCAAGACTGACACAAGTGAGAGAAAGAGCCCAATCACTAGCAGGACCCATAATCTGTAACACAATGCCTCCAGAGATCAGGCTACAAAGTGATCTCAAGACATTCAAGAAAAACCTAAAAACATGGCTTCTTAAACAAGCATTTTACAAAGAGACAGGAGAATAGAGAGAAATATTTCAGGAAAAGACAGAAAGGCACCGACATACAGTCCTTAGGACTATACAGTAGATTAGTCTATGAACTCCACACCACAATAAACCATAACTATAATACTATGTGTAATAAAACTACCGGTGTAAGTATCTTGGTACAATTGGTCATGAACTACTTCGCTAAATGACTATGTCTAATGATATTTTTGTAACCGAACCTTTGACGGCACCTGTTAGAATGTACTATTGTACACTTTTACCTACATTAAATATGTGCCTACATGTAAACCGTTGCGACGGTATTTAACTTAGCAACGGTATAGAAAAGTTTTTAAATAAAATAAATAAATAAAATTATATAAATAAACAAAACTGTATAGGATGACATACAGCAAAAAACTTGAGTATTCTTAATAAATTAAATCACTAAAATGTGGGCTAGTGCAAGATCTGAAATAGTGTATATTTAATGTGAGAAAATCCTTGAATACTGGGTCAGACCAAGGGTCCATCAAGTCCAGCATCCTGTTTCCAACAGAGGCCAAAACAGGCCACAAGAACTTGGCAAGTACCCAAATACTAAGAAGATCCCATGCGACTGATGCCAGTAATAGCAGAGGCCATTCCTCAAGTCAACTTGATTAATAGCAGTTAATGGACTTCTCCTCCAAGAACTTATCCAAACCTTTTTTAAACCCAACTACACGAACTGCACTAACCACATCCTCTGGTAACAAATTCCAGAGCTTTATTGTACATTGATTTACTTTGATTAGACTTAAATATGCTACTTGCTAACTTCATGGAGTGCCCAAAGACCTTCTATTATCCAAAAGTGTAAATAACCGATTCACATCTACTTGTTCAAGACCTTTCATTATTTTAAAGACCTCTATCATCTCCCCCCTCAGCCATCTTTTCTCCAAGCTGAACAGCCCTAACCTCTTCAGCCTTTCCTCATAGGGGAGCTGTTCCATCCCCTTTATCAACTGGTTGCCCTTCTCTTTACCTTCTCCATCACAACTTTATCTTTTTTGAGATGCAGCGACCAGAATTGTACACAGTATTCAAAGTGTGGTCTCACCATGGAGCGATACAGAAGCATTATGACATTTTCTGTTTTGTTAACCATTCCCTTCTTAATAATTCCTAACATTCTGTTTGCTTTTTTGACTGCTGCAGCATACTGAGCTGACAATTTCAAAGTATTGTCCACTATGATGCCTAGATCTTACTACCATTCTTTCTTTCATCCAAACTGAATATTCGTCACCTTCTAGACAGCATTGACGCCCAACTTGCTCCCACGCAATAACTATGCGCACCTACACCATTCCCACCCTCAAGAACTACGCTCACACAGTTCAGGGTCCCCAGCCCAAATTCTCCTATGAACACCATAGAACTCTCCTCCCCATCATGATCACCCGTCTCACACAATTAATTGGTTTTAAAACATTCACAATCCTCCTTCTTAGTGCGCAATCAATTGTAAAAAAAATAGCACTACTCAATGACATTCTCTACGACGATAGCCCTGACATCTGCGCTATCACTGAAACATGGCTAAAGGATTCTGGCTCCGTTTTAATAAGGGAACTCCCATCTGAATCATATGACATTTTCACTATTCCCAGACCCAAAAAAAGAAGAGGGGGGGGGGTCTTCTTCTCGCCTCAAAAAAGGTATTTAAATTAACACTGCAACCGATCTCCCATCCTCACAAACTGGAAATCAGTCTATTTAAATCTCCCAATCTCCAAATCTGCCTGATCTATGCCCTGCCAGGGCTTCTTGGCAATAACCCATCCCCTATTATAGAATTTATCACCAAAAATATAGACATACATGCGCCTGTGATTATCCTTGGAGATTTCAATCTCCACGTTGATGCTGTTCCTATATCATCCTCCTGCTATTCCCTCCTAGCTTCACTTAATGCCCTAGGATTCAAACAGATAATCTCTAATCCTACCCATAAGGCAGGCCACAACCTTGATCTTATATTTACCAACTCCCTCATCCAACCAGACCCACCAACATGCACTCTCATCCCCTGGTCTGACCACTTCCGTATCGAACTTGCTCCATTGAAAATACGATCACTCCCACATGCACCAAAAAAACCATCCATTTCAGAAGACCTTGCAAAAGAGAGGACCTCATCACAGCCCTCTCTAATGAATTCAGCAAACTTAATCTAACTGACTGACACTGCAATCTCCTCTTGGACTCAGCTTACCAGCACTATTGTCAACAATCTCTGCCCCAAACAGTCACGAGAAATTAACCCAGTAAATAGAAAATATATACCATGGTACACGCCTGCACTAAAATCCATGAAACAGTATCTAAGAAAGCAAGAAAAAAGCTGGCATAAGGACCCTTCCCCTACTCAATTGGCTAAGTTTAGATTCTACCTCCACACTTATAGAGAAGCAATTGACAAAACTAATAGGGACTTCTATGCCCAAAGAATTCACCACCTCCAATTCAATGCCCGAGCCCTTTTTGAATTCATAACTAATTTAACTAAAACCAACCCTCCCACCACCCCAGATACAGATGACAAGGCCAAATGTGAAGACCTTGCACTATTTTCCACAAGAAAATAGACAAAATTATGTCACGCTTGCCCCTCCCTCCACTCCCACAAAAACCCAATCCAGCAACACCACTGCTAGACTTAGGGGCAGATTTTAAAAGGGTTACGCGTGTAATATATGCGCGTAACCCTTTTAAAAGCCTCCTGCTTACGCCAAGCCTATTTTGCATAGGCTCAGTGATGCGCACAAGCTCCGGGATGCGCGTATGTCCCAGGGCTTGAAAAAGGGGCGGGGAGTGGGCAGTGCCGCTGTGCCCGGGATCACGGGCTAGCTGGCAACAGCATGCGTAACCTATGCCTGCCCGGAGGCAGGCGAAGCTTCGTGAACAAAGGTAAGGGGGGGGGTTAGATAGGGCTGGGGGGCAGGTTAGGTAGGGGAAGGGAGGGGAAGGTGGGGGATGGTGGAAAGAAAGTTCCCTCTGAGGCCGCTCTGAGGGAACAGGGAAAGCCATCTGGACTCCCCTAGGGCTCGGAGCACGCAAGGGGGTGCACAAGTGTGCACCCCCTTGCGCGCACTGACCCCGGATTTTATAACATGCGCACGGCTGTGCGCGCATGTTATAAAATCAGGCATAGATCTGTGAGTGCCAGGTTGCGCACACAAATGTTCACCCATGCCTAGGTTTTAAAATTTGGCCCTTAATGCACTCAAGACCACCTCATCATTAGAAATAGAATCCATTCTAAAGAAAATTAAACCCTTTTTGCACCCCTCAGACACCATCCCTAAAAAAGGCCTCCTCACCATCCCCAACATCATCTCCAAACCCATATCGAACATCACTAACAGATCCATCTCTCTTGGTACTGTCCCAAACCATCTCAAACAAGCCATAGTAAAATCTACTTTAAAAAAAAACCCACCCTTGACCCCACCGATCTGGCCAACTTTCGCTCCATATCCAACCTACCCTTTTTTGCAAAATTCCTAGAAAACACAATTAATAGACAACTAACAGACTATCTAGACGAACACAACATACTCCTCCCTTCACAATACGGTTTCCGCAAACACCACAGCACCAAAACCCTCCTCATATCTCTTACTGACCACATCCTGAAAAGCCTGGACAAAGGCCAATCATACATCTTGGTCCTTCTAGACTTATCTTCCACATTTGACACAGTCAACCACATTTTAATAAAACGCCTTAAGGAAATTGGCATCTCGGCACCACACTCTGCAGGTTTCAATCTTACCTTTGTGATAGACAATACAAATTGGAAATTGTGTATCTAAACCATCTAATCTTACACAAGGCGTACCACAAGGTTTTTCTTTGTCTTCCACACTATTCAATATATACCTCCTCCCCCTTTGCTATCTCCTTGCTGAGCTGGGTCTTCCACATTTTATATATGCGGACAATGTGCAGATCCTGATACCTCTTACTGACACATTACCCGAAGCCATTAAGACCTGGGAAACTGCCCTATCTGCTATCATCACCTTGCTCTCAAACAACTTCCTTGCGCTCAACACTGATAAAACTGAGCTCTTACTCATCTCTCCCCACGTTAACTTCAACTCCATGCTCTCAACACACCACCCTCTGACATCAACATTTTGCAACATGTACGTAGCCTCGGCATCACCCTCGACAATCAGCTTAACCTAAAACAGTTCATCAGCACCACTTTAAAAGATGGATTCCTCAAACTACACACATTAAAAAAACTTAAACCCCTTCTTCATCTCAATATCCATCATACTGTTGAAAACTGATTACTGCAATGCTATTCTCCTAGGCTTCCCCAAAAACTCAACCCAACCCCTCCAATTGCTCCAAAATGCTGCCGCCCGTATCCTCACCAATGCCCACAGAAATGATCATATTACCCCTGTCCTCAAGCATTGGCTACCAACCACATCCTGGATCATATACAAGTCTCTTACTCTCATCCACAAATCACTTCACAACCAGAATATGCACTGGTTTAGAGAGCATCTCATATTTTGCACCCCCGCTAGACCCACTAGAAACAAATATCTGGCAACAATACGCACACCTTCTCCCAAACTTTCGAAACATATTTCGAAACATATTTCCACCAAAGACCATGCATTTTCCATAGCAGGTCCTGCTCTATGGAATAACATGCCTTCTAATCTCTGCCAAGAATCCTGCCCAAAGAAATTTAAACAGAACCTTAAGACCTGGCTATTCAAACAGGTTTACACTTGAACTACAGCAACCATTCCCCCTATTGCAAGGCACTCTCCTGCCCTGACACTTCACCCTCTCCCGCTATCTTCTTTCTGCACTTTGCAGACCCCTGCCCCTCCCCTCTTCCTCGCGTCTCCTCCTTCTTTTTATCCACCAATAGTATTTCTCGTCTCTTAATATAGACTCTAAACTACCTTTCTTCCAAGTTGTAAATACGCCTTCTCCAAAGATATTGCCTGTAATTGTCCTGTCATGCCATAAGTGATACACGTTGAATGTAATTGTAGCCTCCAATGTACATAAGCTTCTTCTTTGTAATTTATCTCCAATTTACATAAGCTTCTTTTGTAATTTATTTCTCAGGTCATTCGCTTGCTTGTTAAATTTATGTTCTCTGTACAAGGTTCACCCATTCCCCCTTATAGCTATTAGTTTATATTCGCCAGTTCCTAGTTTATTGTAAAGCCTGTTGCTGCATTCTGTTTTATGTAAACCGATGAGATGTTCACAACTACTGTCGGAATACAAAAATATTTAAATAAATAAATAAATAAATAAATAAATAAATAAATAAATCAATCTTTTTCCTGGATGGTAGCTCCTAATATGGAACCTAACATCATGTAATTACAGCAAGGGCTATTTTTCCCTATATGCAACATCTTGCACTTGTCCACATTAAATTTCATCTTCCATTTGGATGCCCAATCTTCCAGTCTTGCAAGGGCCTCCTGCAATGTATCACAATCTGCTTGTGATTTAACTACTCTGAATTATTTTGTATTATCTACAAATTTGATAACCTCACTCGTCGTATTTCTTTCCAGATCATTTTTAAATATATTGAAAAGCACCAGTCCAAGTACCAATCCCTGAGTCACTCCACTATTTACCCTTTTCCACTGAGAAAATTGACCATTTAATCTTACTCTCTGTTTCCTGTCTTTTGATCAGTTTCTAATCCATAAAAAGACATCATCTCCTATCCCATTATTTTTTCGGTTTCTTAGAAGCCTCTAATGAGAGACTTTGTCAAATGCCTTCTGAAAATCCAAACACACTACATCTACCTGTTCACCTTTATCTACATGTTTATTAACCCCTTCAAAGAAATGAAGCAGATTTGTGAGGCAAGACTTCCCTTGGGTAAATCCATGTTGACTGTGTTCCATTAAACTCAGTCAACTGTGTCTTTCTATATGCTCTGTGATTTTGATCTTCAGAATAGATTCCACTATTTTTCTCAGCACTGAAGTCAGGCTCACTGGTCTATAGTTTCCCGGATTGCCCCTGCAGCACTTTTTAAATATTTATGTTTCATTGGCCACCCTCCAGTCTTCAGGTACAATGGACGATTTTAATGATAGGTTACAAATTTTAACTAATAAATCTGAAATTTCATTTTTTAGTTCCTTCAGAACCCTAGGATGCTTTTAATTAATAATTTACCCTCAGTTCTATTATTGTTTATTTTTATTTTACAATTTACTTTATGTATATGTTTTTTCATAAAATTCTGTGAGTCTTTTTTGTAATCAGCCCTGAATATAAAATGGGCAGAATAGAAATGTTCTAAATAAATAAATAAATAAATACATGTCTTACTTTAAAACCATTTTTTTTAATTACACTTACAATTTTAGACCTTATAAGTGATGAAAAGGAATTGATTTGTACAATATAGCTAGGAGAGACTGCAGTGTACAAAGCAAATCCTCTTAGAATGTTCATAGCTTATAAGGTATAAACTTCTCTAATGATGTCAATTTTACAATGCTACATCTGAATATGTTTATAACAACATCCCACCCTTACCCCTACCCATCTCCTGAAAACTCAACCTGAATCAAAGTGCCCCTTATAATCTTCCATATATTGAGTGTCAAGCTGAATCTTATAAAGAGGCTCTCTCTCTCTCTCCCCCCCCCCCCCCCTTGAGCAAGATAAGCATGTAAAGCTGCAGACATATGCACATGAAGACTATTTTACAACCTATGCTTATACATTATAAAATAGCACATACATTATCTTTGCTTATGTTTATGGGCACATGTACAGCCCTTTTAAAATATTTTTGTAAATATATCCAGTGATGTGATTAAGTATTGTTTAATAACTGTTATATATAAACAATTCTGTATACATTTTTGTAAATTGTATTTATAAATATTTTCCTTTGTTAAAAATTTTAAATTGAACATACTTTTACTTTTTTCTCTCTACAATGAGAGAAATCAATAGTTTTGCTTTGTATATATATATATATATATATATATATATATAAATATATATATATACCTTGTATGTATATATATACATATGTGTGTATATATATATATATATATATATATATATATATATATATATATATATATACATACATATGTATATATATATATATATATATATATATATATATATATATATATATATATATACACAAAGCAAAACTATTGATTTCTCTCATTGTAGAGAGAAAAAAATAAAAGTATGTTCAATTTACAATTTATATATATATATATATATATATATATATATATATATATACCTTGTAGATTTCCAGTTTAAGGAGTTTCCTTACTATGGAATAATTATATAGTTACACTGATCAGACATCTTCTAACAGTCTTTCTGTTCTCTAGTTATTGGAATCTTCAAATCAAGGTACCACTGAGGGGGACTGGAATTGATATGTCAAATGAAGAAATAAAGATTTTTAGAATGGAATTGCATGTGTCAACATTGTCTGAATATTGCCATGTAAAACACATACCAAGGGACTTGAGAGTTCTGAACAAACCATTTTTGTTCCTTCAAAATGAGGTATTTATGCAGAAATGAACACAGTACTGTATGCAGTTTTATGCACTGACTTTCTGAGGCACCTCATCTCTGCTGTATTCCTGAACTAGTTTTTAGACATAGAAAGAAGAGTACCCTGAATATGTGCTGGAATGCAATGAGCCGACACCCCAGACCCTTTAGCTGATTGGACTAATACATACTCAAATCAAATGTACCGCACTTATCTAAAAACAACACACTGAATATGCTCTGATTGGTCGGTATGAAGGGTTTATAATGCTATGCACACTGCTGAAGGAGCTGAGTATCTGTGTGTTAACACGATTGTTGTAAAAAACTGTGCTACTCCGAGGAACAAATAGTTTGTTCCTCCCCCCTTTTTATTGTTTCTTGTCTCTGTCTCTCTCTAATAAAAAAGTTTGGTTTCAGATTACAAGCTGCCTGCCGTCTTATCACTCGAATTAACAGTACTTAATAAGTGCACATATGAGCTCATGATACTCATAATTGAGATAACCAAAGCTAATATTGATATATTTCAAAATGAAGGAGATAAAGAATCCACAGTGTTACAACAAGTGTTTCTGAAAGATGTCTTTGAGGCTCAGATGTTGGAACTTCAAAAACAACTTGATGAATTTAAAGTAGAGACTAGAAAGATCAATATGAATAAATGTTACCATGATGAAAATGACTATAGCAAAGACCATATTTACCCCTGGATGCACAAAAATGAGAGTCATATGTAGTGTAAGAGAGGGGATTTTTCTTCCTCTGATGATTCGTCAGAGGAGAAATTGTCTATGTGTAATGACAAATCTGTAAAAAAAAAGTATCTTGTAAATTGCCATCTCCTAAGGACAAATAAAGGATCGTTTTTTTAAGGATCTCGTTATCGAATTATAAGAGGAGACAACGGGGCACAACTAAAGACAGCTTCAGGTGTAATGAACAGTTGCAACTTCTGGTGTTAAATTGTCATATGCAGTAGAGATGTGAATTGGAACCGGAATCGGTTCCGATTCCGGTTCCGATTCACATGTGGGGGTTTTTTTCATCGGGCCCGATTGTGGTTTTATTTATTGGCTGCGCCCGAGCCGATAAACAAAAAACCCACCCCAACCCTTTAAAACTGATCCCTTTGCTTCCCCCACCCTCCCGACCCCCCAAAAAACATTTTACAGGTACCTGGTGTTCCAGTGGGGGTCCCGGGAGCGATCTCCCACTCTTGGGCCATCGGCTGCCACTAATAAAAATGGCACCAATGGCCTTTGCCCTTACCATGTGACAGGGTATCCATGCCATTGGCCGGCCCCTGTCACATGGAGGGAGCACTGGATGGCTGGCGCCATCTTTAAAAATGTCGATATTTTCAATCGTCCGAAGTCCGATTCACATCCCTAATATGCAGTATCACTTGGAAGAAGGCAATTTAATGCCTACACATGCAAACAAGTTATATTGTTTACCAAACTGTTGTCTAATGCCATGATGTCAGAATTGAATAAAGGTTTATCTTTTGTACCATCTGGGAAATATGATGCATAATCATATAGTTCATGAGTTGAATAGTTAAAATTTTTCAGAAGTCTTTGCATTACTGATTTCTTTAGAGTTAGTTCTACTATTGTTATGCCTGTCGGTCGCAGATGACTGCGACCACGGGTACTTACTTCCTGCACTGCTCTCCTGCCCTCCCCGGGGCTGCTCACAGCTTGGGCCAGCTTTCACCGCCGCGTTCCCCGGGACTCCTAATGGCGGCTTGAATGCTGCCACCACCCTTCTCTAATTTGGGCCTTCCTGGGCATGTGCGTGTGCCACCGGGTCCTCCTTTGAAGCCTCATTGGCTGGAACCTCGGGGGGCATCTCCGGTTGATGATATCATCAGACTGGCATATTTAAACTCCATCTTCGCCCTCAGCTAGCCAACTTGGCAACAAGTTCCGTATGTCTTCGAATACTGCCTACATGTTCTTGAGATGCTTCATGCCTTGGACTTGGACCCTGTCTAGTACCCACTCCTCGCTCCCCTCACCTACCCTGCTCCTCAGGCTGACTCTGTGTCTCCTGGGTTCTAACCTGTAAGGCCTCACGTTCCTCAGGACTTCCTCTGGGACATCTCAGCTCTCTGTGAGTTCTACAGATGGGCTTCCCTGCTCCTTGGGGTTATGCCCGCAACCTGAACAAGACTGCCTGTGCTTCCCACTCTTCGGGACCACACTTACACTTTACAATGACTGCCAGGTGTTCCCCACTCCTCAGGAGAGCACCCTTCAGATTTTTTGGGACTTAGCATGCTGCCCTGCTGCTCGGGATTGTGCCTTCATACTTCATCGAGACTGCCAGCACTTCTCTGCTCCTTGGAATGGTGTTACATCATCACCAGAGGCTCAGCTCAGGCTTCCCTGTCCTGTCGGTTGGCCTACGGCATTATATCATCATCCTACACTGTGCAGCTCCTCCCCTCAGGGTTGCCCTCCTAAGTACCTCCTGATTGGCTAAGCCTCACGCTCTCCACTCTGTGGTCTGTCTGGCATTCTTCCGCTCAGGGTCCCAGCCCAGGTATCACTTCCACTCTACCCTTACGGGAGTCCTATCCTGGTACCGTAGGACCTCTCCATTGCCTCATCTAGAGCTCTCTGCTGTCTCTGACCTCACCTCCCAATGGTGCAGACCTGTGGGGGTCCTTCCCACAGGTAGTAACAACTTGCACCTCTTGGACAAAGGCCCACATACCCACAAATCATAACAACTATTCTAACAAAATTTACCTTGTGTAAACCATCCAAATGGAAGCCACCAGAGCTGCCCAATCACCTTACACTGGTTTTGAGACACTAGTAATAAATGATTTATAAGTATTGGAACTTCAACTGAATGGTTAAAATATAACCACACAAAAAATGAACAAGAAGCCATCAAAATATTGTGGGACAACACCTTGTTAATAGACCTGTGATAAGGTGCAAGGAGTGGTGATCATGGATAGGGACAAGTATGAGAAAGAGGCTTTTTCTCAGTTAAACAACACATTGTTCTATCGAGAATTATCCCATGACCCCACTATAGAATTACAAGAAGAGGTAAAATTAGTATTGGAACAAGCAGTTGCCATAAAGTAATTACATCCAAGGAGTTTGAATTCTTGTATGTTTTACAACTTGCTATTCCATATTTTTATATAGTCCCGAAGATCCATACATTTTTTATTAATCTGCCTAGATGTCCTATTGTGTCAGGAATTTGATCTATTTTAGAAAAATTAGCCAAATTTATTGATCAGGCTTTGAAATCCTTGGTCCTCCTGATTCATATGTGAGGGATTATATGTTTTTTATCAACAAATTGGAAGAGTTTTCTCCAGCTGATTTTTCATGGTATTTTGTGACTACAGATTTCACATCCTTGCAGACTAATATTTCTCTACAGGCTGCATTGTAGATCATACAATAGGTGGTTGAAGACATGGACATGACACAAAGCCACCATAGTTTTATAGTTCATCTGGCGGAACTCACTTTCACTCATAATTATTTTGCGTATGACTTGCATTTCTATTTGAAGATCAAAGGGATCCCCATAGAAACTCACATGGTTCTTACGGTCTCCTGTTTATATGTAGCAGAATTTTTTTGAAAAGTTATATAGATGATCTTTTTAGGATAAGGATGGGGAGTGAAGAGATTAACTCAGTTTAACAGATGGATAAACAGTGACTTCAAACTTAGGGGGTCATTTTCAAAAGGGATTGCACGTGAAAAGGGACTTTTCGCACGTGAAAAGTCCCTTTTTGCATGCGATCACTAAATTGGGGTAGAGTCGGGGTGGAGTCGCCCTGGAAGAGGAGGAGTCAGGGTGGCACTGGGGACGACTCTACGGAGACATTGCTGGCAGGGAAAGGTAAGGACTCATTGCCGCCAGTTTTGCGCCGAATAACTACAACTTTTTATGGTTTAGTTATTCAGTGTGAAAGCCAGCAGCCAGTGCACCGCAGTGGTGCGATGGTTGCCAGCTTTCGCAGGCCCGCCCCCCGCTTTGCCTTCTCGCCCCCTGTTACTGCCAGATTCTCTAAGGTCTGTGACCTTAGGCCTGAATTTTCTAAGGTTGCAGCCCTTAGAAAATCCAGCGATAACAGGGGGGGGGGGGGCAAAGCGGGGGGCAGGCCTGCGAAAGCCAGCAGCCTTCGCACCTCTGGCTGCCGGCTTTCACAATGAATAACTACACCATAAAAGGTATAGTTACTCGGCGCAAAACTGGCGGCGATAAGGGTCCTTACCTTTCGCCAACAGCGATGTGTCTGCTGCGTCGGCCCAGGTGCTGCCCCCGACTCCTCCTCTTACAGGGCCGACTCCGCCCTGACTCTGCCCCCATTTAGGGATCGCACATGAAAAGGGACTTTTCGTGTGCCTGGATTCCCTTAGAGAATCCAGGCCTTAGTCTTTGCAGTTCAATTTCACAGGCTTACTATTTCATTTTTGGACGTTAGCATATATAAACAAGGAGAGAGTTTTATTACTATGGTGTATTGGAAACCCATGGGACAAGAATACTTACTTCACAACACTAGTTTTCATCCTTGTGCTTTGAAAGAAAACATTCCCATGGGTTAATTTTTGAGGTTTTGGGGGTTGTGATGTTCAGCAGCTGATAATAAGAAGTAGGTTAAGGGTCTCTTAGATAGTTTTTTAGGCAGAGGGAATACCTAATCTGTGGTAAAAAGAGTCTATAAGCAAACAGAATCTACTAGTGAAAACAAGTAAAAACTATTTTACATGCATAGGGGTAGATTTTCAAAGGGTTACGTGCATATCTTATGCACGTAACCTACACCTGTGTGCACCGAGCCTATTTTGCATAGGCTCGGCGGCGACTGCAAGGCTCGCAGCGCGCGCAAGCCCCAGGGCTTTCCAAAATGGGTGGTCCAGGAGTGGGGCCGGGGGCAGGGCGGTGGTCCGGGGGTGGTCCCGAGTGCTCCGGCACAGCGCACCAGCAGCCGGCCGGTGCACGCAAGTTACGCCTACCTTGGGCAGGCGTAACTCCTGAAAAAAGGTAGGGGGGATTTAGTTACGGCTGGGGGGTGGGTTAGATAGGGGAAGGGAGGGAAAGGTGGGGGGGATCGAAAAAAAAGTTAGTATTTCAGAGCGGCGGATGGAATGGGGAAAGCCATCGGGGCTCCCCTTGGGTTTGGCGTGCAAGGTGCACAAGTGTGCACCCCCTTGCGCGCGCCGACCCTGAATTTTATAACATGCACGCAGCAGCGCGTGCATGTTATAAAATTGGGTGTACAATTATGCGCGTCAGGTAGTGCACACAAATGTACCCCTCGCACATAACATTTACAATCGGCCCCATAGTGTGTTGTACTCCATATTCATCTAAGACATCGGGTATCAAGAAGCTTATTTTTAATTGTTGGTCTAGGTTATCATCCTTGATGCCATTTGGTCAACATCCCATTTTTGCATTGAAAAAAGGAAAAAAATCTGAGAACATCTTATTTAATATAATTGGAAAGTAGTTTCAGTGGAGAATGAATGTGGACAGAGCCCTTGTGGAGGTTATTTGGTTTGCACTCATGTATTATGTCTACAAACATTCACTCATTCTAATTTACAATATTATTACAAATTACCAGGTCTCTTTTCTTGTCAGACTAAAGGAAGGATTTATGTGATTGTTTACCCATGTAATTGTTTATACATCAGATAGACTAAGAGAATGATTAAATCCAGGATTATTGAGCACAAGAGTTTCATATGATTAAAGAAAGAAAATGCTCCCCTAGTTGACCACTGGTTACAAATGTTGCATTCATTGAAAGATCTTAAATGTTTTTGTGATTCATCAAGTGCATTTGAGTAAAAGGGATGATATTTCCCTTAAACTGCAGAGTTTGGAACACAGTTCATTTTTGCTTGGCAGATAGTGAGTCCTAAGGGTTTAAACAATTAGATTGAATGGGCTGCTTTTTTATGACATAACTATTTGATTGTTAGTCATTGAGTGATCTTCCTATAGGATCTTTATTTAAGTGACATATACATCATAAGACATTGAACTATTGACACAGGCATAGTGCTGCATTATGAAGTGAGTTTGCCATGCAAGGTAAGAGCTGATGAGAGGTGTTTCTATGTATTCTGTTTTTTGATATTTAACATATGCTATTATGTGTGCTAGTAAGTATTGTTTTTGGAAGGCAGTGATTTGTGATTCCGGTAAGGTTATTAAGTAATAAATGTTCTTTGGACTACAGTTATTCATATTAGTTATCGTTGGATTGTGATGTAGGTATACATTGGAGTTTATGTGAAAGACGTCCATTAGAAGTAATTTGAGAAGATTCACAGTTGAAATATAGTATTATTCAGCTACTTGATGTACAGAAGGTTGTGAATGGGTCAATTGTATATGGTGAACGTATTGATAACATTATTTTAAGTGTGCATATAATATTTTACAGTGGAATAATATTTTGTTGTATTTATTACAGGCTCAATTAAGTTTTGTTAAGTTCCTCTTATGAAGTCCCTTTTAGTGTGAAATGAATTCTTTATTGGGGCTGATGTGCACGGAGCAGGAGAGAGACCTAGGGATTATAGTGTCTAATGATATGAAGTCTGCGAAACAATGCGACAAGGCGATAGCAAAAGCCAGAAGAATGCTGGGCTGCATAGAGAGAGGAATATCGAGTAAGAAAAGGGAAGTGATTATCCCCTTGTACAGGTCCTTGGTGAGGCCTCACCTGGAGTACTGTGTTTAGTTCTGGAGACCGTATCTACAAAGAGACAGAGACAAGATGGAAGCGGTACAGAGAAGGGCGACCAGAAAGGTGGAGGGTCTTCATCGGATGTCATACGAGGAGAGATTGAATAATCTAAATATGTATTTATTTATTTTATTTATTTATTTAAAACATTTTATATACCGATTTTCACGGAGAGTATCCGACCAAAACGGTTCACAACTTCAAATTATAAAGATAAAAATAATAATACTAAAGAAAAATAGAAACAAAATAAATAAATAGAAAATAGTAAAGATTGAAAATAAATACATTGTATAATTATAATCCCTAACACTCTACATAACTTAACTAAAAAGAAAATTTTTTTAACAAAACAAGAAAAGTCAGAAATTTAAGAAGAATTAAAAAACCAAGGTCCTCATTATCATATAGTTATCAACAAATGTACACCCTGGAAGAAAGGAGGAGCAGGGGTGATATGATTCAGACCTTCAGATACTTGAAAAACTTTAACGATCCAAAGACGACAAACCTTTTCCGTCAGAAAAAAATCAGCAGAACCAGAAGTCACGAGCTGAGGCTCCAGGGAGGAAGACTAAGAACCAATGTCAGGAAGTATTTCTTCACGGAGAGAATGGTGGATGCCTGGAATGCCCTTCCAGAGGAAGTGGTGAAGTCCAAAACTGTGAAGGACTTCAAAGGGGCGTGGGATAAACATTGTGGATCCATCAGGTCTAGAGGACCTGTATAAAGAGGAGGCAGCAAAATACTGCACGGAGTGGCAGTAGCCACAGAGGCATTCACGGAGCAGGATGCCAGTGGCCAGTGGTTGGTGTTCCACCTTCACGGAGCAGAAGGATGGAGGGCTGCCATCTCCAAATTTAAAAAAACCCAAAAAAACAGGGGTGGGTAAGAGTATGTAAAATTAACGGAGAGTTCATAGGCTATAGGTATTACCAATTATTAGGCTTATTCAATATTTGTTGATAGTTAATGTGGCTTTCAATGCATACTTCACTTTCAATGCATATCCAGCATAGCTCTCTGCTTCAACGGCAGGGGAGAAGAGAAACTAATGCTTCACACATATCCAGCATAGCTCTCTGCTTCAATTGCAGAGGAGAAGTAAAACTAATAGTTCACGCTTATCCAGCATAGCTCTCTGCTTCAACGGCAAGGGAGAAGAAAAACTGATACTTCACGCATATCCAGCATAGCTCTCTGCTTCAACGGCAGGAGAGAAGAAAAACTGATACTTCACGCATATCCAGCATAGCTCTCTGCTTCAACGGCAGGGGAGAAGAAAAACTAATACTTCACACATATCCAGCATAGCTCTCTGCTTCAACGGCAGGGAAGAAGAAAAATAACCAATAAGGGCTGAATAACATAGTCTGGGTAAACAAATAAGTATGGGTGTAGCTTGCTTGTTGCGGCGGTTACTAACCCTAACTAATCAAGCTTGATATTTCACTTGGATGCAGCTCCATCACTGCTCTCTGCATTAATGGTGGGGGTGAAAGGGAAATAGAACCAAGGGTTGCTAAGAGCCAAGAGAAACAGATAAGTATGAAAGGAAAGAAGTGTGAAGCTTGCTGGGCAGACTGGATGGGCCGATTGGTCTTCTTCTGTGGTCATTTCTATGTTTCTATGTTTATTATGGACCAAGATTGAAGAGAACAATAAGGAAAGCCCCTTTTGTGGAACTTTCATAAGACAAAGTTGAAGATCATTCTATATATGGAGATTATCATATATTTCAAGCATTTGACGATTCTTTTGTACATGGCTCGGTTCTAGTATAATTATTAAGACATATGAATATACAAATTGAGTAATAAAAATGAAGGTGGGTAGTTATGGGTATTTTATAGATATTAGTATGAGTGGTAAGGAGAGAGTGAAATCAGGTGAGACATGATTTTTAATATAGTTATTTTTTATCAAACTATGAATAAGGTTATATGCTAAATATATCCAGTGATCTGATTAAGTATTGTTTAATAAATATGTTATATATGAACAATGCTGTATTAAAAATGTATAAATTGTATTTATAAGTATTTTCCTGCATTAAAAATTATAAATTGAATATAATTGGGGGGTTTTCTCTCTACAATGAGATGTAACTTTAAAATCTAACCAGTTATATTCAGACATAGCCACATAGGTTTTTAAGTTATCTGGCAATATGAAGCTAGATAAATTTAGGCAAGTATTCAGCATTTATTCCCCTGAAAATCTGGGTCAAGTTATCCAACAAATTATAATGGGAAAACTTGTTCACTCACCAGTTTACTGAATATGCCCCATCTCTATACATTTGATTATAGATAATTTCCTACAATCTACCTCTTGTCTGAAGCCATATTTGTATAAATGCTTTAACATCAAGTTTTATGTCTATGATTAGATTGATTGTAATATGGATTACAATTATCAATGTAACTGATTGTAATCCACCTTGAGACTAATTTAGATAAAGCAGGAACATAAAATGTTTATAAATAAATAAATAAATAATCCCTGCTCCCTTGAGTCTGTGCTGACATATTGTTAATGCCCTCAATCACTGCTATATAATCAGTACAGAAGCTTAGAATCTTATTTGATAGCCAATTCCCCTTAGATGTGCAATAGAAAAATAGCTCTAGGAAATTACATTTTTATTTAAGCCCTCCTTCCACATACCCTCTTCCCTGCGATAGTGCCACAGTTCAAGCCAGGTTTCTGTGCGCCAGGTGCACTACAAATAAATTCTAGGGATATGCATTCATTTAAAATGAATAGGTAATCTGAAATGAAACACAGCAGGTTACTTTCATTTCATTGAAAATGAAATGAATGAATAGTGCCCCTGAAAACAACAAACATATTTGTTTACATTCAGTTTTGGAACCCATGCAAGTCTATGAGGCTAGCAAAACAGCAGGTCTTGTTTTTCTCCGAACTATTATGAGTAGTAGTACCACCAGGATAGCCAGGAAATGGGAAGGAGCCATGACATGTATATGTTTAAAAGTACTTTAACTTGTGTACTGAATAGGCATTGTGAAGGCAGAGTTGGGGCAGGACTGGGATTTACGGTTATAATTTCAATTTTAAAAATTATGCCTGTAATGTAAATCCACTTGCACAAAGTTGCACCTGCTCTTGAGAACACATCTAGCTTTGTGCATGTAGCTGTGTGAGGCTCTGTGAAATCTCAAAGCAGATTTATGAGCTGAAATCTGCTTTGAAAAGTCTGCCGAAAGTTTGCAGGTAAAAAGTACTTGTAGACTTCATCCTATGCAGGTTGTTTGAAAGTTAATCTCCCCCCATCTTATACACATTTCAAGTTTGAATGATGATGAAAAGTATAAAAACTGGCTGAGATACAGTGTTCACATGAAAACTTTTGTCTAAATATAGCCTTTTCTTCTCATACAGTGGGTTTGACCAGGTTTGCACAAGCAATCATTCTGGCAAACCTAAATTAATATTGGCAATAGATTAATTTTGATGAAAAGATATGTTAAGCATGAGTCTCTGAGGTGTATGGAAATTATATATATTTTTAAGGTGTGTCTAAAAATATAGTTTAAATATTTCTCCCATTCATAATTCTGCAACCTCTCTCTATAGCTAAACATTGAGAGTATCCTTAGCTTTAAGGAATAATAATAATATTAATATTAATAATGTCATACCTTATTAACATCTGATTGTGTGTCAATGGACCTGTATCTAATATAATATAATTTGTAATGTGGTTCATATCTCAATGAACTATGAGCTTTAACTAGTAGCTAAAAACATGGGTAATTATAATAAAGTATCAATTTATATTTTGGGACATACCTTTGTTGTAAAGGTTGTATTTTTACTGGTTTAATTATTTAGATTTATGTGAATTAACTGCTCCATAATGACTACTTTTTCTGTGTTAAAAGTGCAGACGAATACTGTTGAAATCATCTACAAAATATGTCTGCTAGTATTTTGGCACTAAGAGCACATAGCAGATAAGTAGACCTGGTGGTATTAGTGTAACATCTCAGCATGCCTTCCTTTTGTTAATCCTCTTATAGGTTTAAGCGAAAGATGCAATCAATGTCTTTAGTGTCTACAGGACATTGGATGCCAAGTCAAATCATTCTTCCAAACATCAGTAAACTAGGTCTGCTCTAAGTTATTTTTCAGTCAAAAAGGAGTCTGCCATCTAGTATAGATTTCCAATGTGCTGAGTTTAACCAGTTGCAGTTGTGAGCCTTCGGTTCAGAAGTATTGCTTTCTCACAGTAGAGGAGATCTCCCTAAGATGAGTTTTTCAAAATATCTCTAGGATAGGAATTCTTGAGGATCTCAAAGATGGATGATTATTCTTAATTATTGTTTGTTACCGAACCACAATGGCACCATCCATTAGGGATGTGAATCGTTTTAGGACGATTAAAATTATCGTCCGATAATTTTAATATCGTCTTAAACCGTTATGGAACACAATACAATAGAGATTCTAACGATTTATCGTTATAAATCGTTAGAATCGTGAGCCGGCACACTAAAACCCCCTAAAACCCACCCCCGACCCTTTAAATTAAATCCCCCACCCTCCCGAACCCCCCCCAATGACTTAAATAACCTGCGGGTCCTGCGGCGGTCCGGAACGGCAGCGGTCCAGAACGGGCTCCTGCTACTGAATCTTGTTGTCTTCAGCCGGCGCCATTTTCCAAAATGGCGCCGAAAAATGGCGGCGGCCATAGACGAACACGATTGGACGGCAGGAGGTCCTTCCGGACCCCCGCTGGACTTTTGGCAAGTCTTGTGGGGGTCAGGAGGCCCCCCCCCAAGCTGGCCAAAAGTTCCTGGAGGTCCAGCGGGGGTCAGGGAGCGATTTCCCGCCGCGAATCGTTTTCGTACGGAAAATGGCGCCGGCAGGAGATCAACTGCAGGAGGTCGTTCAGCGAGGGTTCCGGCGCCTCGCTGAATGACCTCCTGCAGTCGATCTCCTGCCGGCGCCATTTTCCGTACGAAAACGATTCGCGGCGGGAAATCGCTCCCTGACCCCCGCTGGACCTCCAGGAACTTTTGGCCAGCTTGGGGGGGCCTCCTGACCCCCACAAGACTTGCCAAAAGTCCAGCGGGGGTCCGGAAGGACCTCCTGCCGTCCAATCGTGTTCGTCTATGGCCGCCGCCATTTTTCGGCACCATTTTGGAAAATGGCGCCGGCTGAAGACAACAAGATTCAGTAGCAGGAGCCCGTTCCGGACCGCTGCCATTCCGGACCGCCGCTGGACCCGCAGGTTATTTAAGTCATTTGGGGGGGGGGTCGGGAGGGTGGGGGATTTAATTTAAAGGGTCGGGGGTGGGTTTTAGGGGGTTTTAATGTGCTGGTTTTGCGATTTTATGTTTTTTTGATTTTTCACGATTTTTCACGATATTTTACCCCCCCAAACGGCAACAATACGATTCCCTCCCCCTCCCAGCCGAAATTGATCGTTAAGACGATCGAGGACACGATTCACATCCCTACCATCCATGTAAATTAGGATCTACACTTTCTTTGATATAGGTGCCTTATTGTAAACCATTATGATGGTAAATAACTTAATGACGGTATATAAAAACTCTAAAATAAATAAAAATAAATAAATGAGGTTTTTTTTTTTAAGACTTTTCATTGTCAGATGCATCTGTAATATTATTTCAATTAGTGCTGCAGGAAGCAAGGCCTTATGAATAAAATAAGGGACAGCAAGAGACCCCATGGGGCTTAAAAAACACATACAGTTTTAAAAATCTGAGCTTATTTTCTTTCTTATAGTAAATTGTTTCTCTGATACTTGATGTTTTACTGATTAAAACCCAGGTGATGTACAATAATCCAAGAAAACAAAGTAGCAGGTGTTAACGGAATTCAACTTTGATCTGTTTACATAATAGCAGCACTATTTACATAAGCAATATCAACTGCATCTGCTATTTAACTTGGTGTGAGATTCTCTGTATCCATGAGGGTGAGGGAATTTCACTGTACGGAAACAACGCAATGCTAAGGTTATCACCTAAGTGGCAAAGACATTAATCTGACAAGATATGCTCAAGAGACCTAAGAAGCAATGGCAGAATTCCTTTTGGCTCTCTCACCCATAATTTTATGGAGCACAGTATAATTAACATACTTCATGGGAATTAAATAACATTTGTTGTTTCTCTTTCAGAATGCAAATTTGAGAAAGATATGGATCTGTACAACAACAGCAGCAACTGTTCCCTTGGTAATTACTTATATGTTGCTTCAAAGTCCAAAGAAAATAGCTGACAGATAAAGAATTGTAGAAACCTCATTAGGAAATATAACATATGTTTTATTACTGCAAAATCTTAAAACCAGATATATCATTGAGTTAACTAAACTTGATCCACTAAAGCTCGGGCAATATCTTTAGCTGGATCCGTCCTATGGAACAAACTCCCTCCCTCCCTCCGGCAGGAACCTTGCCCAAAAAGATTTAAGCAGAATCTGAAAACCTGCCTCTTCAGACATGCATTCTCATAACAGCTTCTCCTTACCCCCTTAGTCCTCTTATCCTCTTACTTATGCTACTTGTATTTAATTATTTAGTTAGCTTTGTAATTAGACATTCTACCTGTAAATAGTTATTTTTTGAGTGCACGTACCTTGTAAATTGCCTATTCTCCCTTATGCTGTAGTTGGTTCCCCCCTTGTATGTTTTGTGACATTGCTCGCTGTTTATCAATATTATGTGCTTTGTTCCTTGTTTCTCTGTAAAAGCTCGTTTAGCTACATTTTTGTTTAATGTGAACCGATGAGATGTTCCCAACGTTCATTGGTATATAAAAGCTTTTAAATAAATAAATAAATAAATAAATAAATAAATAAATGGATTACTGTCAATAAGAAAGGTTTAGTTTCTAATTTCTTAAAAACCATACAAAGTAATGGAATCTGCTTTTAGTGAATATAAGCCCATGTGTCAATACACCAACTTACTCATTATCGGAGTATATAATTATGCATATAGGAAACATATTTGAGCAACTAAATATAGAATCCCAGTTTTAAGGGTTGTTGAAGGATTCAATCTATTCTTTGGGATCATTCCGAGTATTTGTGATCTGCATTGGTCACTGTTGGAGACAGGATGCTGAGTTTGTGAACCTTTGGCCTGTAACGGTATGGCCTTTCCTAAGTAGAAGAAGGAGCGATAAGGATGTTGCACAAATCCCCTATCAAACAGAAACCTAGTGAGAAACACAAACAGTTTGGTTCAAAAGCTTGTATATATTCATTTTGTTCAGTTGAAATCTTCCAGGACCTGAAACATACATAATTTCATTCAGCTTGGAATAGAACACATTCTCCTCATTATTTCATATTCAGAAATAACCACCTATGGTAGTAATTATAGTTTTTTAATATTTCAACAATTGAGCCATAACCACAAGATAAGAAAAAAAAATCTGTAAATCAGTAGGTTGAGTAGATTAAACTGAGCATAGGTGGCATTTGGAGATGCAGTTTAGTGTTTTTCTTACCTTTATGGTACATTATGTACTGATTTATGAATGATCACTGGCATCTACTCTTCACTGCCAAAAGACAATTGGCTCATTTATCAATGCTCAGTGCCTGTACAAACTTTTTTGAGCTACAAGCCAGTCTAACTCACTGCATTCAACAAAAATCACAAATTTCTTGCAATCTGAGGCTTAGATTTATCATTTTGCTATACATTTTACATGAATATCACCCACGATAGAAAAGGGGTGTAGTTAGCGTAATTTTAGGCTTACCACAATGCGTGCTATTTTACTGCTTCACATAGGTATTTTATAGCACACTGCGCTGCATTATCACACACTGTATTGCACCATTGCATTGTACATTGTGTCATCGCGCAGCACGTTACATCATCGCATGGCACATTACATCATTGTGGTGTGCATTATTTTTTCCCTGTATAAATACTGACTTCCCTCTTTGAGGGTGTGTCAGGCATTGGAATGAGAGGAGAGGAGGTGAGTGTTCTAGAGGAGGTTTTGAAGAGTTATTAGCGATTACTGAGTGAGTTGTCTTGTTTTCTGTTGTCATTGTTTCCCTTAACCTTTGTCTTTTGTCTTATTTGTTGGAATGAAAGTGTGTTAGTCCAGTTTGTTATTTTGTGTGGTGAAGAAGCAGAGGAGTGTGAGGAGGAGCAGAAGATTGTGTGTGTATGCGTGTGATAAGGAGGAGTGTGTGTGTGTATTTCTGAGCAGTGAGGTGTGTGTGTGTAAAGAGGATGGAGTATTACAGGCATGGAGAGAAAGGAGAGAAGAAGCGTGGGGAGAGGAGAGGGCAAAGGGAGTGGGAGGATGAGGGTGGGAGTGGCAGGGGACAGAGGAGTAGGAGTAGGAGTAGGAGTAGGGAAAGTGGCAGGAGTAGATATAGGCAGGAAGGAAGGGATAGGAGGGTGCAGGTGGGGGAAGGGATTAAGCAGGCAAGACTGTAGGGAAGAGTAGGGCAGCATAGGGATAGCCCGAGAGGACAGAGGGGAAGGAAGTTGGCAGGCCAGGCTCGGGGGGGGGGGGGGGGTGTTAGGAAGGGAGGGGAAAGGACAGTGTGATAGAGAATGAGGAAAGGGAGGACACCTCTCCAGAAGAAGAAGTGGTAGCCCCGTCAGGCAGCCAGGCAATACCAGGGCCTTAAAATTTATTGTGGAGGAGAATGAGCTGCTAACCACAGGAGGCCTGCAACATTACCCGATGTTGTTTGGGACCCAGGCAGCAAAGTCCATCAAGGCAGCCAAGGGCCAAATATGGCGAAACATTGGCCAGGCCATCAGCTGGCACAGTGTAGTGGAAAGAAGAGGGGAGCAGGATCTTCATCGACACTGCAACATCAAAACCCAGATCAAGGCAAAGGTTGCATCAAGAGCAAAGTATCAACAACAGACTGGAGGAGGGGCCCCCTGTCCAATAGTTGTCTCAGAAATGGAGCAGCAACTCATTGAAAGGCTGGGACCACATATTTTTCAGGGCATGGATGAGCAGCTAGACACCACATGAGCTGCAGTCAGCAAGGTCACCTCACCCATCAATGGGCAGGCAACAATGTGTGTAGATATAATTTGGCATAAGATGCTCACTCTGCAAAGAAGCAAATTGCTCTTCTGATGCCACATAAAAAAAGGATACTTGCTGGCATATGTCCTATTGGCTTCTGTTTTGTTTCCACATGTCTTGCCCTCTAAGGTGACGGTCCCAGCCAGGAAATCCCAGGGCCCAGCTATGATGCCCCAGGGATCAGCTGTATGTTTTCACCATTTCACATCCCCTTCCTTATGGATGCGCAGACCCAGTTCAGTGAGGAGGAGAAGGAGTGCAGCAACAGCAGCAGCAGCAGCAGGCACAGCGTCACCACCCCCCATTTGTCAGCTGGACCACCTATGCTCACACAGTACACTCGATGTGTCAAGGAATCTGGAGGATTTCATACAGGAAGGGAACCAGGAGCGGGAGCCAACAGACACATGGACTCCATGAGCCAGCACATTTCCGCACCATGCAGCACTACCATCACCTCCCCCTCACCAGGAGGACTACACAATGCCCATATTGTAGTGACAGTTACCAACACCAGAAACAGTACCATGACTCAGGAACCAGCACCACCAACACCTTTAGCACCAACACCTGAACTTGCAGCACGTATGCATGTTGCTGAGATATGGCACATACATGTAGACCTTCGTTCCTTGAGGAGGTCTGTAAACCAGCAGAATCAGATCCTGCAACAAGGTACAGCTGCAAATACCTGAAGTATAAATGCACTGGTTGCTGCCATTAGCAACCTGTCAAATGGGCTAACACAAATCCTCCAAAGGATGCCATAAAAGCTGGAGTCCTCTGCTGCCTCAGTGGAGTCAACACCACTCAGCAGTCTCCATCAGGGGACACACCAGAGGGGAAGGCTCCCCAAAGGCATGTTCCCTCCAAGAAGCAAGCCACAAGGTGGACATGGAATATGATAAAGAACTACCTGGCCTACAAGCCCCAACAAGATAATTTTTAGGAGAAGTTTGGCCTGGCCTCACCACAGAATTGCGGTGTCATATAGATGGAAGAAGACAGCTGGGTTGGGCCTCATCACACAGTTGCTGTGCCATCTAAATGGAAGAAGACAGCTGAGCCGGGCCTTACCACAGAGTTGTTGTGCTGTCTAGAAGCTCCTGCAAGTGGTGTCTTCATGGTGCTGGTTCTCATCTCAGCTCCTGCAAGTGGTGCTTTCATGGTGCTGGTTCTCATCTCAGCTCCTGCAAGTGGTGCCTCCATGCTGTTGGTTCTCCTCCTGGCCCTCCTGCTGCCTCCATGCTGCTGGGTCTCCTCCTGGGCCTCCTGCTGGGTCTCCTCCTGGGCCTACTGCTGCCTTCATGCTGAACTGTTTGGTCTTAGTCCTGCTGTCTTCATGCTGAACTCTGTTGCCTTGGCCCTTGGCTGTCCCCTTTGAGTGTACTCTTTCAACATGGACTGCCTGGGGCCTTTGTGTTTGCATCACATAGTTGTGCTGCTGTAACCTCTAACATCACAGCAGTACTGTAGTTATTGGGGTACCTTTTCCTCTTTATATGTTCTTAGTTGTAACCATGATTGTGCATTAAAGAAAAGATGCAAAGCCTGTATATGTAATGATAACATTTCAATATATATTTGTGCAGGTGAACACTGAATGTGAAAGTCATGAAATGTACAATGTTTTTTTGTTATTTCTTATCTTGTCCTTGCATAATGTGATTACCTAAGGCTTATTTTTTTTTTCAAACAGTGTACTACATGTGTTTGTTAATAAAGTGTGCACTGTTTAGAAAAACACACTTCCTCATCTCCTTTCATTGTCTGCTTTTTGTGTTAAAAGTTAAGATGGTTAAAGGTTTGGCCTCCACAAGAACTTGCATGCTAGAATACACAGCCACATTCCTACTTTGTACTTATGTAGCAGGCAACATTATCTTGTCTAGGCTATACTATACAAACCTCAGGGAATGCTAGTAAAGCATATAGTCAAAGTGTTACATTCAGTGTGTCTTGAACTAGTAGTGGGCCCTTGGGTCGTGGCGAGTGAAGACTCCACCCACAGGGAGGAGCCCTGTGGGCCCTTACCAGAACAGGCAAGGTCTCAGCAGTGATGGACAACAGAGAAAACAACTTTATTATACAGGCAATGGTGATCCGAGGAGTGGATCAATAGAGTCAGTTCCAAGAGAACTTACGTTTCAGCACTTTGGAATAAGGCTGTAATCAGCCTATTTGGTCACTGAAACCTTTAACTGTATACCTGTACCTTTCACATGTGCATTCTTAAGGTTCACATTTGTTTATCATTTATAGCATTTTGACAACTGCAGCTCCTGATGCTTTAGGATTGTTACACAGTGACCTACACATGGTAGCAATGTGAGAAAGAAAGATTGTAACATGGAGAGGTACAGCAAACACACTTCTGATCTACCTCAATTGGTAAGGGAAGTTGTATGTGATGCCTATGAGGCAAAGTAGCATTCTATAAGGTTTTTCCAAAGCTGGCTACCCCTCAGCAAGGTCTCCTGGCATTGTGCAAGTTGACATGGTGGATCTGGGGGAAGATCTGGACGTATCTCCATTGGTACTCTGTGTTGTACAGCAAGATTATGGAATACACAGCAGAGCAGCACTATCTTTGCCACTTTGGGTGGAGAATATTTTAAAGCTCCACCCGTCTTGTCCAAACAACGAAAGTGACTTTTGAGAAGTCCGAAGATGCATTCGATTACACATCAGGCAGCACATAAGGCATCATTTTCAATGCATATCCAGCATAGCTCTCTGCTTCAACGGCAGGGGAGAAGAAAAACTGATACTTCACGCATACCCAGCATAGCTCTCTGCTTCAACGGCAAGGGAGAAGAAAAACTGATACTTCATACATATCCAGCATAGCTCTCTGCTTCAACGGCAGGGGAGAAGAAAAAATGATACTTCACGCATAACCAGCATAGCTCTCTGCTTCAACGGCAGGGGAGAAGAAAAAATGATACTTCACGCATATCCAGCATAGCTCTCTGCTTCAACGGCAGGAGAGAAGAAAAACTGATACTTCACGCATATCCAGCATAGCTCTCTGCTTCAACGGCAGGGGAGAAGAAAAACTGATACTTCACGCATATCCAGCATAGCTCTCTGCTTCAACGGCAGGGGAGAAGAAAAACTGATACTTCACGCATATCCAGCATAGCTCTCTGCTTCAACGGCAGGGGAGAAGAAAAACTGATACTTCACACATATCCAGCATAGCTCTCTGCTTCAACGGCAGGGGAGAAGAAAAACTGATACTTCACGCATATCCAGGACCAGCATAGCTCTCTGCTTCAATGGCAGGGGAGAAGAAAAACAACCAATAAGGGCTGAATTACATAGTCTGGGTAAAACAAATAAGCATGGGTGTAGCTTGCTTATTGCGGCGGTTACTACCCCTACTACCCCTAACTAATCAAGCTTGATATTTCACTTGGATGCAGCTCCATCACTGCTCTCTACATTAATGGTGGGGGTGGAAGGAAAATAGAACCAAAGAGCTAAGGGAAACAGATAAGTATGAGAAAAAAAATGTGTGAAGCTTGCTGGGCAGACTGGATGGGCCTTTTGGTCTTCTTCTGCCGTCATTTCTATGTTTCTATGTTTCATTTCATTTCTATTGTACCTCTTCTCTGCTGGTGTGTTTGGAATGGCAACGGTGGTGAGAAGCCGGGTCTTGCAACTGTACCCAGAATCTCCTGTGGCAATGAGAGATTAAAGGCGTCAATCAAAGCATTGTAATTTGTGGATGTGAGTGGCAAACTACAGCATGCAGTAAGAATGTATAAGTTAGCCTGCACCTTTGCTGAGCCTTTGAGGGTGATTTCTGTAGCCTATGTGCTTATCACATTGTTGTAGGCCAATATATGTGCTGGCTTGATGCAGTGTTAAAGAGATCAGCTATTCAGAACTATTACATCACATGTGTGTATTGGAACTATTGCATGCCATGCCCTCATAACCCACCAAATGCTACTGTTGTGTTGCAGCCTGCCAAGCTTGAGGAGATATATAAGAGCTGCCACACCTGTGCCACCTGCAAATTTCACACCTCAAGGTGTTAATGCAAATGTCCATGGCAGATTTGTAGTCTATGTTGCCTAGAAAACCCATTGAGAGACCACACATGGGGTAGATTTTTATTCGTGCACCAGGCATGAACAAAAGTACGCCGGATTTTATAAGATATGCTTGTAGCCGCGCGTATCTTATAAAATCCGGGATCGGCGCGCGCAAAGGGGTGCACATTTGTGCAACTTGTGCGCGCCGAGCCCTGCGCACGCTGCCTGTTCCCTCCGAGGCCGCTCCGAAATCGGAGCGGCCTCAGAGGGAACTTTCCTTCTACCCCCTCCCCCCCCCCCCCGGCCCTATCTAAACCTTCCCCCTACCTTTGTTGTTAAAGTTACGCCTGCCGGCGCACGCCCGACCCGGGGGCTGGTCCGGAGGCCTTGACCATGCCCCCCGGGCATGGTCAAGGCCCGGGGGGCATGGTCCGTATATGCGCGTAACTCTTTTAAAATCCGGCCGATAGGGAATATGGAAGGCCACCAACATGCACTGGTCACTGCTTGCAGTGTAGGTGTGTCAGTCTATACAGAAAGAGTCTGTGACAATCTTCCTCACACCTCGGTAAGGCACCACACTTGATGGTGCTGTGCCTCCAGTGTGGACAGCTGAAGCTTGTGAATCACCTGTGATATTAAAATGGCACCCAAGGAGAGGATAGTAAAGGGGGCATTTAACTTATGAAGACCTTCTAAACATTTTGTGCCTGTTTACTCAGTTCTCTTTACGTGACATGTATTGTTGGTGTTAAATTTTGCCATGCTCTGAAGCATGGGGATAAAAAGCCATGGCCAGGGCCAATGGCCTATATATGTGACTGTACCAGCCACTTGTCATGTCACCGATCCTTTCCTCCCCTGTATCCACCACCCTTTTGAGTGCCATTAGCCACAAATAAATAGTCAAAGATGGAATACTGAAAGAAAATTGTGTCTTACCTATAAGCCAACCATCACCCTACATGCCAACCTCAAATTTGTCAAAGAGGGCTGATTGGCTAAGTATAAAGGAATCATGAATAACTCCTGGGAACCTGGGCACAATGTCAAGTATATGCATGCCAGCATCGCAGACCACTTGCACGTTGATGGAGTGGAAGAGCTTTCTGTTGTGGTCCATCTCCTCCCTCAGACAGTGTGGAATGATGACCATGTGAGTGCAATCGATTGCTCCAACAACATTAGAAAAGTATGCAAAGGCATAAAAACCTCTCTCCAAGTCCATCAAGTCCTGCTTGTCATAAGGAAATTGAATGTAGTGAGGAATGTGGTCAGTTTCTGCTTCAATGACCTGGTTGAGACAACATGCGAAAGTGCTTTGGGACATTCCCCCCACCACCCCTACTGTGGTTTGAAAGGAGCCACTCGCCCTGAAATGTAGGACAGCCAACACTTTGGTGAGGCCAAGCACAGTGTGGGACCTTGCGGTGACCGGATCCAGATCCCCTTGGATGTCTTCATATAATTCCACGATTGCCTGAGAGCTGAGCTGATACCTGCTAGGCACAAAAAGAGTTTAACTTGAACCCCAGATTGCTAACTCTGATATCAGCAAGAGACAAGTAAATGGACTGACCAACTGTTGAGTCTACCTTACCTGTGCATTATATTCCATATCATTTTGATTTGTAACTGATGACTGTACACTGCATCTATTGTGTCAGAATATGTAAAGTAAAACTGGATATTGTGACAAAGGCATGATGTAGAATTATTGCAGACAGGGAAATTATCCCACAGCTGTATCTTTATTGAACTTTTGGAATAGTTAGGATGGGTGAATCTCTAATGAGTTAAATGTAGAATTATTGGAGTTAATAAAGCTGAGCTTCTATTGAATTTGGAAGATTAAATTAAAAGAAGTTTTGTTTAATTAAAAACTAATCAAGCTTTCTTTCTGCAATGCCCTAATAATTTGATGGCATTAGGACATGCACCCACACAGAGACACACAGACAGAGTGATCCACAAACCTCTCTCCCTTCAGAAATTAGACTTTCTTTTTCTGTACATTTTGGGGGGCTATTTATTGACAGTGTCAGCATCAACACACAGGAATACAAATGTAGCAACAAAATCCATTTTGCTGACTTCAGACTCTACCATCAAGGAAAGAGAGAGGTGAGAAAATAGACTTTTCTTATGGGATGTGACAGGCAGCGGAGAGGAAGCCAACAAACCTGTCCCAAGGTGGACACTGATGAGAGCCTTGCCATTTATAAAATAAATAAATAAACATGAGTTGGCCTTTAAAATCTATTTACTCCTACTGGTACTAAATAAGTATCTCTAAAGCACAAAATATTTACAAGTGCCATGATGCAGTGTTTAGCACATTTTCATCTCCATGTTTTAATGTGCATGTATTAATTGCTTGTTCTGCCTTCCTGCACCAGGCATTGGGGGTAATTTTCAAAAGATTTTTGCACATAAATCCCAGTTGTATGCATGTTAATGGCCTTTCGAAAATTGGCCTGTGAGGGTCGTGTGCTATAAGTACACGCCAAAAGTGATTTAATATTATTTTTGCAGGAGGCATTCCAGGGGTGGAGTTGAAAAGGAACTTTTGATTTTTTGAAAGTATATGCCTAAGTATTCATGCACCAAATTGTACCTAATTGGGAAGTACAGGTATTTTGGTGCTGGTTAAGAGTGTGCCCACAAATCTTTGAAGTGGATTTATGCACATAAATCTGCTTTTGCAATTTCTGGCAAAAGACCGAGGGCAAAAAATTAGGGAAAAAAATTACCCTCACAATGAAGTAACAAGCAAGGCAAACTCACTGGGTCATTTTTCAAATCATGTTAGGGTATAACTTGCATGATAAATAGCGCATTGCAGCTTACGTGTGCAAAATAGAAGTTGCTCCCAGGCCCCCCACTAGACCACCAGGTGTTTTTAATAGGGGAGGATGTGCCAAGTGACTGTAGGTAAAAAAGAGCTGAAGAAAGAATATGATGAAGAGAAGCTCTGGGGCCTGGGTTCTGAGCCGGGAGCCTGACCTTGAGCTGAGGCCCAGGTGTCTGCATCAGGCCTAGTTCTGGGATAAGGCTCAGGCATCGGGACCTGGCATCTGGCCTGGTTTCTGACTGAGGCACCAATGTTGGGATCCAGCCTCTTGGCCAGGCAGCGGCGTTGGACCTGGATACTGAATGAGGCCCCAGCATTGGGCCCCAGCCTTTGGGCCAGGCCATGGCATCAGCCCTGGATTTAGTCCTGGCCTAGACTGAGACCCAGGCATTGGGTCCAGGCCTCCAAGCCTTGACCTTGCATAGGCTGAGACTGCGGTAGGTCACTGCAAAATTGACCTAGGCTCCATGCAAGACCCCCAACTTGGGTCAGGGTGTAAACCTCCTCTGCACATCCCCCCCACAAGACCAGGTAAGTGTGGGCCGGGGAGGATCCTGGCCCTGGCATTTATCCAGGTGGGAAGGATGGATAGGGGGCACGGGGGTCCATGTGAGGCTTCGTTTCATTGCTTTCCTTTTTTTTTCAATGTTTCTTTTATTTTTTTTAAATGAAAGAAACAAAATAAAGATTACATAAAACAAAATTTTAGGGAAAAAGCCCCCCCAAAATAAAATAAAAAATAAAATGAAAATTTTCCCCTTCCCATCCCTTGTTTTTTGCGAGTCCTGGGGGGATCAATATTGAAATAAATGGGAAGGGTTGGGGCAGGTTCTGAGGTTTTATTTTTGTTTGTTTTTTAAATTAAATGGGGAAATGAACAAAAAAAATAATCCAGGGTGGACCTGAAATGGCCTTCCAGAACTAACTTAAAATAAATGTAATTTTTTCATGCTACAACCCCTAATATATATAAATAGACAGATACATTGCCTCAATGTTAGATTATAGAAAAATTGACAGAAAGTGGAAATATTAAATTCTTCTAAGTAGCTTTGAAACCAGACATTAATAAAGGGATCAAGGAAAAGTTTTGTGTTTAAGTTTATGGAATAAAATATAAATGAAAGAAAAATCAAGTGATCACACTAAATTAATGCACATAAAAAACAGTAATCAACAAATACTTTTAATGTTGCAATGAAAAGTATATCCAAATTCAAAAAATGTGAAATGGTAAAATTAAAAATATTAATAGAAAAATAGGACAATCATACAGAGATCTATATTCAGAAACACACCAAGGGGATAACTTATCCAGATAACTTAATCCAAATATATTTATCTGAATATACAGCAGAACTTATCCCGATAAATGTTCCAATGACTGTCAGGCCGATACAGTACCAACGCATAAAAAAAGTGTGGCAGTGCTGGGCTCCCGCGCGTTTGACGCGCACATTTTGGTTCGCAAGCCGCTCGATTCAGTATTCAAATTAGACACAAATCCAAACAGCGGTAAAGAAGCGTCAAAAGCATGCCTATGAAGAGGTTGGTGTTCGCAATCCATTTTACTGTATAGAGCGGTATGCAGCGCCTATACAGTATCCAGGGTGCGCTTGCGCCATACCTGTCATTTCAAATGTCATTTCAGCAGGTAAGTGGATGGTTCTTTTCTACAGACCCTACATGGACACTGGAGCCGCTGCCCTGAGCATCCGGACGTCCTTGATCGGAGGCCACCCCCAACCTTCCACGTCCAGGCGCTTAAGGACGTGCAAGGATGTCCGGACGTCTGTGAAGGTCGGGGCCTCCGAGCATGGATGCCCATAAGGAGATGGGAATGCTGCCTTCCAACGTCCATGGCTGCTGCCTTGAGCACCCGCCTAGTTGTCCAAGGTCATGGCTTCCGTTCATGGACGTTCCCGCTTCTCTCTGGGTGCCCATGATTGGAGGGGAGGCCCCGCTGCCTTCCAACGTCCATGGCCGCTGCCTTGAGCGCCCAGCCGGACGTCCAAGGTTGGGGCCTCCGAGCATGACCATGCAAGGATGTCCAGGCGTCTATGAAGGTTGGGGCCTCCGAGCATGGATGCCCAGAAACAAACGGGAACGCTGCCTTCCAATGTCCATGGCCGCTGCCTTTAGCGGACATCCGGGCATCTGTGAATGTCGGGGCCTCCGAGCATGGACGCCCGTAAGGAGCGGAGGCCCCGCTGCCTTCCAACGTCCAAGGCCGCTGCCTTGGGCGCCCGGTCGGACGTGCAAGGACGTCTGGGCATCTGTGAAGGAAGGGGCCTCCGAGCATGGACACCCAGAAACAGAAACGCAGCCTTCCAACCTCCATGGCCACTGCCTTGAGCGCCTGCCTGGACATCCAAGGTCGGGGCTTCCGTTCATGGACGTTCCTGCCTCTTTCCGGATGTCCATGGCTGAAAGGCCCCGCTACCTTTCCAGATGTCTGTAAGCTCTGCATTTCTTATTCTGCTTCTCAACCGAATGAAAAAGATCGCCAGAGCCAATATATACATGTTGTCCATGACGCTGTCCGGTCCGAAGCTGACTGAACACCACACTAACGCCAGGGTCAGTGTAGGCAGTAAATATAGAGATTAAAGATGCGGTAAATAAGCTGGTTAAAGACGCAATAATTTGGGCGCATGTTACTGTATCGGGGGGAATAGCTAATCCGATCATTAACATACCATATACATGCGTTGGTTGGAAAAGGATACGCGTCTTTTCGGCAAGCGCTAAGGACGCGTAAAAGCCGATAATGAATTGCGCGTCCTTCTTACGCACTCAAAACGTGCGTCCAAAGTGGGTTAAAAACCACGCAACCACGGTCGCGCTTTACTGTATCAGCCCAAAAGGGGTCCATCATAATGTTAAACAGTGGAATTGCCATATGCATATAAATAAAAAGATCATTTTGAATATTTAAATGGACTATGCAATTTTTCTGCACTTATCGTCATAAACCAGTATTGGACATTTGAGGACTGGGGGGGACAGGACCCTCCCTTCAATTCCCCTTAAATGCATAATTTTGCCACTACTGCCCCTGAACCTGTCTCCTCTCTCTCATCCAGTGGCATACCTAAAGTATTTGGCACCAGGGCAGATACTTCCTTTACACCCCCTATTGAAAAATATATTATGCACTACCCCTACCCCCACTCACCCTGGTTTCTTCCCTCCTTCCCTCCTTCCCCCAGTCCCCACTCCCTCCCTGCCCACTCTGGATTTCCTCAGTGTTTCTGAACATATTGTATCACAAGGATTGGTTGGCTGCCATCCTAAACTGACCTGGACTGGTCAGCTAAAGAGCAAGGTGAGGGTCACCTATGTGACTGAAAAGCAAGGAAGGAGGAAGGGTGCATCCCTTATGTGCTCCATAAGTCTCCCCAATCTCAACCAAGCCACCTCATCTCCCACTATCTCCCCGTTCCCAGCTCATCTCCCAACTCTCTCACTCCTTCCCCAGCCTCTTATTCATAAGAACATAAGAAGTTGTCATACTGGGTCAGACTCATGGTCCATCAAATCCAGCATCCCATTTCCAACAGTGGCCAAGCCAGGATACAAGCACCCGGCTTGTATCCTGGATTGGCCACTAATGCCAGTAATAAGCATTGGCTGTTTCCTAGGTCAACTTGACTAATAGCAGTTTATTCCCCCACTCCTTAATCTCATTGCCACCCTCAGTACTTACTCCCTGTTCCAATCCTCAACTACTTTCTTTTGCCTTCTTCTCATCAGCTTAGTTCCTCTTCTGTTGCTTATCCCATCTCTATTCCTATTTCCTTTCTGCCTCTTATCCCCTACCTAGCTTACTTCATCACTCTAAATGTCTCCCCAGACCCATTTCCATGCTTTCACACCCTTATCCGTAGCTCCAGTCCATCTAACATCCTGCCATTCATATCACCCAATTGCTGTTCCCATTATCCCCCACAAATCCCTGCTCAGAATCCCGGCCACCCTCTGTTTCAAAATGTCCATTCTTGCACTACATCTGAGTCGCTGTTCTCCCCATCCCCTCAAACTTCAAATCCAAGCTCTCCTAAAGCCCAACTCTCTGCCAAATCCCCCAACCCCAACCCCAACCCCTCCACCTAAACCTGTCCCTGCTCTTTCCCTCTACTGGCAGCCCCCCATCCCTTGTACCCATGATCTCTCATCTACTACTCAAGTCCCTATTCATCCCACCAATCTCCAAGTCTCAACTTCACCAAACCACTATTCCTGCGTCCTTCAGTCTTTATCTCCTCACCCCCTTCTCTCTCTGTTCCCTCTCCTCAAGGAGATTCAAATATGTTTTCTGGTACTGCTTCCCTCCTCCTTGGTTCCTTTTTCTTCCGGAGCCTCTAACCAGGTCCCCGCTGTTCCTCCTGCTACTGGGGCGGGCATCTCTTTTCTTCCTCCTGCCCACTTTCAAACAACTTCACAGGCAGTGGGTGGAAGAAAGAGAAGAGGCACTGGCCAGACAGCAGCTGAAGCCTGCTCAGAGGACCTATAAGGTGTGGGTATCAAGGGGGAGGGATGCCGAAGCAGGGAGGAGAGCATGGAGCACTGCCGATTCAGAGATGTCATTGCTTCCATTGACTGGGGATCACCTCTTTCAGCTCATATGGGCCAATACCGCTGCTAGTTTTGCTGCTTCCCTCAGTGCTGAGGCAGCAAATAAATGAAAAGTTGGTAGCAACTACTTTGAAGCCTTTCTCTCTTGCTCTACCCACCCACTGGCAAGAGTTGCAGGCTAGGAGGCACCTAACTGCACACATTGTCAACTTCCTGCCTGTGAGATTAGTCTTGCTGTGTTCCATGAGACTGGTTTTGCAGTCAGGAAGTTAACATGCAGCAGGGGACTGAGAAAAAAGCTTACTGGCGGCAGTTGCTGGGGCTCAGGGAACAGAACTTTGGACTTGGTTCACGGGCCCCATGTGCCCGCCCGGTACTGATGATGCCCCTGAGTACATGCAAATTTGCTTTCTTGCACACTTCTATACATACAACCCTGGAGTAATTTCCAAGGACTAGAAACCCATGTAAAGTGTCATTTTACAGATGTATATGCTTTTGAAAATAGGAAAAGATTTATTTATGTGGATAAAAGCCAAATCGGAGATTTTTCCATCTTTTTCTGGAGATTATTTTTTCTTATTCAATATAATGTAACTCTGGCCAGTTCCTAGGGAGACTCACCAGACTTGCTCTGGCTTTGTACAAAAGTAAATTTGTTTGGAGTAAAAATCCAGGGGAGGCAAAAAAAAACCAAACAAAAAATAACCTGCACATCTTGGAGGGTAAATTACTTTTTGGGTATTGGAGCATATCCTGATAATGGACAGCATAGTTGGACAATGCTTCCTACTTGCCCTGAATATTTTAATTTGAGCCCTTACAAGTAATGTTTGGATTGTTTCAGATAGCACTGAATGAATAGATGCCCAATATACCCCTTTCAACCTTAGATATTCAGGAAAACCTGATATTTCGCTGGTATTTGCCTACTGGAGGCCAAATCCAATAGTGGGAAATTTACCCCTTCAGTTTATACTTTAGTTTTTTATCTTTCAATGTGAAATGACGTGATGCAAGCAGTTGAGATCAAAAGACACAGCATGGCAGGAAACCATTCATAAATCAATCCCCAAGTACTGAAAATTCCAAGGTAATATTTTTAAATTGTGAGACATTTATACTATGGCATCTAGAATTTTAAGCTTATACTTATTTTTCTAACCTTTTAAAATTTAGCCCTAAAGCGCAGAAAAACTGGATTTCTATTGACACCTTTATGCCATGTCTTGACACCTACTGCCCCATGACTGATGGCATCAGCAAAGCATGCTTAACCTATGAAACTAAAAATAGGGATGTCTACATTCTCATTTAAAATAGCTGAGTTCCCCAAAATGTGCTGTCTTTCACGTGACAGCTATAAAATGACAGTGACTCTAATTACAGAAGACACATGCAATGCTATGGATCTTGGCAGCTTTTGGGTAACATTAACATTTCATACTTGATAAAAAAGCTCCAGGAAGAGGAGGTGCTTCTGTTCATAAATTAGAAGCACTTAAGTATTCTTTTATTTTTCTCATAATTGCCCTACTTATAAACTTATTTTAATAATTAATAAAAACTATTATATTTCAAAGCAAATGTTTGCAGAATTGTGGACCAAAACCATCTGTTGAAAAGTAGCATCAAATAAATAACTAAAATAAAATAAAATAAAATACTAGTCCTCTCTCTCTGTGTTGCGGAATAAATGAAGTACACTTCCATAGGTTTGTTGTGGATGGGCACTGCTATGGCTTATAAAAGCAGTTATCCTGTCACATGATACAGTAAAGCAGACCGAGCTGGAGTTTCATGACTCTGACTTCCAGAAGAATTGAAGGTGAGAATGTCTTTTTTCATTAAATGGTAGGGTGCCACATACACTTTGGTGTGCACCCAGACCTCAGAAAGGTTTGTGACAAACTCCAACATGCCAGTGTCATGTATTACCAATCCTGAGGATTGAACTGAGGAACTGAGGCCTAGAATTATCATTTTGCTACAAATATAGTAGAAATAGCATCCATGATTTAAAAAAATGAGCGTAGTTAGTGGAAGAGCCTTCCTTCCACATTGTGTAGGCAATTTCCACATGATGCTATACTGCAAAAATGCAATGCAATACCGTAAAGTGTGATACCGTACTGCAAAGGGTGATACTGTATTGTGAAATGGCATGCCTCAGGGCATCGTTTGTCATTAGCCACATCTCGCATTATTTTATGCGTTGCATATATATATTTTTTTGTTTGTTTGTTTATATATTCTGGTTTCCTGCAGCTGCCTCTTTGAGGATGTGTCAGGAGTTTGGAGAAAGGAGGTAGGTAGGTGGTGTTGGTGGCTAGTTGGAGGATCTTTATAGTGATACTGAGTTGTCTTGTTTTCTGTTTTCTCTTCTGTTTCCCTTTTCCTTGGTCTCTTTTGTCTTTGGTGTGTGTGAAAGATTTTTGTAGTTTATCCCATTTGTCTGTGTGTCTTTTTCTGTGGAGTGGAGGATGAGTGGTGGAGTAATAGAAGAAGAGTGGAGGAGTGGTGTTGTGGTGAGAAGAAGTGAGGAAGAGTGAGGAGTCATGAGAAGGAGTGTTGTAGTGGTGTGGAGGAATGTGGTGGAGCGGAGGAGTGGTGGTAAGGAGGTATGAGAAGGAGTGGCAGTACTGATGAGGAGAAATGAGGAGTGTGGTTGTGGTGAGGAAGGTTGGAGAAGGAACATAAGAGGCGTGGGGAGAGAGGAGAGGAAAAGCGTGAGGAAAGGTGAGAGGAGAGGAGGAAGAGGAGGGAGGATGAGGGCAGGAGTGTTAAAGGAAGGAGGAGTAGGAGAAGGAACAAGGCAGGATTAGAGATAGGCAGGAGGGAAGGGATAGGAGGAGGCATGAAGGAGAAGAGGATACGCAGGAAAGGACAGAGGAAGGAGGTCAGCAGGCTAGGGATAGAGAGAGAGAAAACAGAGGGAAAGAGAGTTGGTAGGACAGGGTGGGGGAGGGGGAGGGGAAGAAGGGAGGGGAGACTGGAGTGAGACTGAGTGTGAGGAAAGGGAGGAGGACATCTCTCCAGAAGAGGAAGTGGCCCCCCCCCCCCCCGCGAGCCAGGCAGCAGGATGCCCTTGCCTGAGGGCTCTCAAGTTTAGCGTCCAGGGCAATGAACTGATTATTGCTGGGGTCCTGGAGCATTACACAATGCTATTTGGAATCCATGCAAGCAGAACCTCAAAAGTATCCAAGGGCCAGATCTGACACACCATTGCCCAGGCAATTTCACAGCAGAGTGGTGTCCAGTGCAGTGCCGAGCAGGTGGCCCACAGGTACAGGGACATAAAGGCCCAATTAAAGCTGATTGTGTGCAGCAGAAACAAATACTTCCAGCAGACTGACGGAGGAGTACCATGCCCAATAATACTCACACCCATGGAGGAGCGCCTCATCTAGCGGCTGGGACCAATTGTGTTTGAGGGCATGACTGAGCAGCTAGCCACTATGTGAGCCAGAGCCAGTAAGGTTGCCTCACTTGTAAATGGCAAGGCTGCTACAGTTGTGCCTATCATTTGGCATAATATGCTCACATTCATTGAGATGCAAAGTGCACATCATGCCAGATGTTCCATGTTCTCTCTAGGCTTTGATACTTATGTCTTCTTCTATGCTTCCATAGCTCGCACCCAGGTCTCTGCCAGTCCCAGCCATCAAGCGCCAGGGACCGGTAGTGAAGCCCCAGGAAGCAGTGGCACAGCTGGACTTTTAACTGGCCCCATGCTCCTCAGTGCCCACATGCAGTTTAGTGAGGAGGAGCAGCAGCACAGCCCGCTCCTGGAAGGCCTGGGCTCAGTTAACCCACTCAATGTCAATTTAAATATTTTGCCCTTAAAGGAGGAGGAATCCAGTCTATAATGGCCTTGCAGTAAGCCAGACTAGCCCACCAGCTCCCTCATGCCCCTTCTGGAGTCAGGAAATACCTGTCACCACATGACAGGCACTGCACCAGTACTATCCACAGCACCAGCTCTGGCCATAGCACCACCAATAACACTGTCCCCAGTACTTGCACTGGACACAGCAACAGTTCCGTCACCAGCACCATCACCATGATAGGCCTCCATGCTCCAGCAGCTGGACCAGCTGGAAAGGAGTCATCGTGTCAAGCTACACCAGATAGGGGCAGAGCTAGTGCACCTGAAGAGGGCTGTCAACGCACAAACCCAAGCCCTGTGTTCCCAGATGGCAGAACAGGCACAGGCTCTAACAACAATGGCAACATCTGTAAATAACCTAACCGCTGTAATGACAGAGA